>NC_142679.1:9322638-9507638 GCF_964200805.1 Pocillopora damicornis | reverse complement strand
TCGCTCAAGATAAGCAGTGAGCAGTTTGTGTTTGAAAACAACAAAGAAGGAAAAGCTAGCGAAGAGGCTGTCAAAAGGTACATTTATAAGATTTTTAATTTGTGCCGTTTTAGCCCTACCATTTATAGTTTTATTTGGTAATCGTTTTATTTGGTAATCGTTTTATTTGGTATCTATTGTTAAGAATTTAACAATTGCCTTTTTCCTTATGCGTTCAACATCACATCATTATCATTTATAGTTTTTAATTACGGCACTACGGGCGCCGGCATTTATTTTGATTTTTGCGGAAAGTGTTTGCAGTAATAAATCCCCGAATCAAAATTTTCTTTCACTGTGAAGGTTATGTTATCTATGAAAGTTAACATTCAGATAAGATTTCACTTGAGTATAGTCCTTACGAATCTTGGCGAACAGAAATGTAAGACTAGTCAGCTGTAAATCGTACAATTTAAAACTAGTTTTGTTATGATTAACAGGCTTCGATCGTCACTTGAACATCCTCTGCTTGATGACTTCATAGAAGCATTAGAGATGCTTACCAACCCAGAGATGGTGTTCCGGGTCTGTTCTTTAGTTCTATGCTTATCTTGCATTGAGGTTTGAATCTGAGATTAAAGAAATTGGTTGCATTTCTCTGGCTGCCTTCATGCTCGTTACCACAATTGACCACATAATGTACAAAACTGGCTAAAAACACTACTAAAATTGATTTTGGGAGATAAACATGAATAAAATGTTTACTTGAAAGATTATTCTTAGATTTAATTTAATTTCAATTGAGGCTCAGCTCTAAGTGATAGTTCAAAACAGGTAGGACGATACAAATAGGCCGTTGGGACCCAGTAAAGGGTGATCATGATCGCCAGTTTATAGAGGTGACCGCTTGATTTCGGGACTTTGACAAGAGACCGCTTAAAACACTCGTTTTACCAGCGTGTGAGTACTGTTCATGGTTGTGCCTCTTCACGCAATGATATTCGACATAAGGCAAAGTGCGATACAGGCAATAAAACATTGTATCGTGTTATATATTTCAATTTGATTAATGCCCACTCTAATTTATGGAAAAGTTTTCTTTGATCTTTCCAAGAGTTAGTCAAAACGTATGTATCTTTAATATTCCTTCACCTCATGTTGCCCTTTAGGAATAGCCCTTATGCACGATGCCGTCAGTTGCTTAAAATTCACCACCAAACCTCGTATGTACTGGAAAAAATGAATTTTGGCCTCCTTTTTTATTTTTATTTGTGGTTATTTTCTTTTGAGTTTAGTATTGTGGGAATACCCTCTTATGCACATTAAAATTCCTCGGACAGCATTGAAAGCGGGGCTTGTGGAGAAAATTGGGTTTTCCGACGTTAATAGTCATAAGCCTGTTGCACGGGCGTTGTAAAGATGATTCTTTTTGTATTCTATGGAACTGTAACTCGGTTGTTTGCTTACCTTTCAAGGAAATGCTAGGTAAGCCTGGTCTCGTGTGGCTGACCATTATTATCTATTTCTAAACAACGAGAAATTATAATTCTCTAGTTGCCAATGAACGCAGCCCATCAACTGGATTGTTCAACAATCCTCATATCAAGAATATCAAAAGTTTCCTTGTCCCTCAATTTTTTAACTTTCTGCATTCCCATCTTGGTGTTTCAAAAGGAATGGTGCGAGGGGCCTATGAAGCAGTTGTTAGAGGACGAGATCAAGAGAAACGATTCACAAGCTGTCAAACTGTGCTTTGGAGCCATGTTTCAGCTTCTGATGGACAGTAGGACAAGGACAAAAAGTGGCTCGCAAACACGAGGCACCGAGTTGGGACCGTTTAGAAAAAAGTTTGCAAAGGTAATTATGAGAAAAATATATTGAGAAAAAGTTTTTAACTCATGCTAATAGGAGACATCCTGTGTCAACATCATTGAGGTTTGGTGTCATATCTAACCAAAGGGCTGGTCTTCATCTCTGGCAGCCCATATCTAAAAGTCGCTGCTTTTGAAGGATTTACAACTTTCGTGGGGCGAGAAGGTCGCGAAGATTTTGGGAATGTTACTTTGGGAAGACAGTCTTTGCTTTCGGAATATTTACATACTTGACTAGTGTCTTCCTCAGTCACTCTCGGAGATTAAAAGCAGAAACGAAGTAAACTTAGACATTAGACACAATGCACATTTTTATTGATTTGACAGTATCAAATCAATTAGATCCTTTCTGTAAGAATCTTAATAGAATATTTAATATTAATTGACGGAACTTTCGCTTTCGGCAATCCAGCAAAATGGTCACTTCGTCTCGGTCCATACAGAGGCGAAAAAAGAAAGGCTAATTTCTAGTCATCTTGACTGAACAAGCTTAGTCAATAAAGGATTGATTATATTGCGCAAAGAGTTCGCTTCATCTAGAATCAAGAATGACTTTCGAGACCCGCGAGACGCGCGAAAGAAATTGCGCAATAAACCCACGAGACCCGTTTATGTTTTCTTTGGTTTGAATGTCTCCATCGACTCCATCGCCGACACTGACCAAATATTCCGATCTATGTAAGTCTGCGAATACAAAGAGGGAAATTCCGAGTGGGCAAGATGGGCTCATCTTGCCCTCTTGGATAGCCAATCAGAACACAGGATTCGCTTCATATTGCCCACAGGCGCTACCAGCGATGTCATAAAGTTGTATAAGGGTCTTCTGCCCTCATTCATCTGATCACTGTGGTAATTGCCGTTTAACCCATGATATCCTCGTATTTCAGCCCACAGGATTCAAATGTAAGTATATGCCACACTGAAACTAGACAATTGATTTATGTCTGTCAGTGTACCACAAAATGGTCGGAAATTTAACTCATGATGCGCGATCTTGTGTCGTCGGCTGCTCAGAAGTGATTACTACTTGCTAATCACTTTCGACCCAGCCCTTCACCGTGCTTGAAAAGCACTATTCACCTGTTTGGTGTTTACTAAAGATAAAATTACATATTGTTGTATGTAAATAAGGCATGTGGCGATTGCATCTTAGATCATTAAAAAAGATCTTATACTTGCTGGCTACATGTACGTAGGAATTTGCAAGCGAGGTGCAGGGGATCTTTGGAAAAGAGGGCGAAAAACTTGTTGGCGTTAAGACGACGGTAAGTTTAGGCTATTATTAAGTTCATTTATCGCGATCAAAGTTGGCTATGTATCTCGTGCAACTTTGAATTTTGGCTCAAATTTGGGTGTGGCAATCAGTAAGTCGCTGTTCGTGACTGTCTAGTCTTTCCAGACTATCCTTCTGTTGATATCCTGGTCACCTTCTTAGTTTCAACGTGTGCACTAGATTCTCTTGGTACGAGTAATGAATGAGCGCCAAGATGACTGCCGGAATTATTTTACATCAAGGCTGATGATCCTCTACCCTATTGATGGACCCATTACTATTATTGTGATTATGTATTTATATTTAAAATTTTATTGTTATCGACATATATACTAAAATATGTCCGTATCACAATCCGGTTGGCAATCGTACAGACCCGTCCAACTCGAGTTCCATCAAAATGCAATAGACCATAAATCGATTACATTTATCGTAATTTTAGTGGCTCCCGAAGTTTCTATTGTAACATTACACAGTAGATGGCATAGAGGATGACCTATTCGTACGGATACGGCATCTTCAAAAAATGTCGAATTACAGATTCCATTGTAAACAGATTTTAGCATTTGTTATAAAGATATGATCTGACAAAATATTATTATTCTTATTATTCATTATCATTTTTATTATTCTTCTTATTATTCATTATTCATTATTATTACTATTATTATTATTATTATTCATTATAAATATATATTTTTTAAATGACGTATTTCGAGAATGTCCGTACATTTTTCTCTGGTAATGACGTCACTGTTTCTCTATCAGGACTTTTCAAAGTGGTGTAAAGATATTCTGCAGAAAATGGACAAACACAGGCATCGGACCCCTCCCCCAGGAAATTTAAAGGAGTACTCCCCTTGGTTATCTCGCTTTCAGGCAACTGACTTTGCGCATGCTCTGGAGATACCTGGTAAGGGCTTTAGGACCAAACATGCAACTTTTTGACAGTTTTGTTTTTTTTTTTTTGCTCCACTTAGATAATATATTTACGTAGGGGCTGTTTTAAACTAAGAAATCCAATAACATCGTCTTAAAAACTGTTCATAATGAACTTTTATAACGTACTTCATTTTTATATTGTTAGAAATAACAGTAAAATTATATTTCCTGTAGACTCTCCGAGGTTATGATGCGATCATCTTCAATAGCTAAAATAAGCTTCATTTTAATGAGGAAAATTAATGATTTGAAAAACCATTAAAGCAACCGCTTTTGAAAAAATTATTTTAGCTTGGCAAGAGGCATTTAATGGGTGTGCATTTAATGAGTTAAGATTGTACTTTATATTCACCTTCTACGTTTGATGCTCTTAATTCGAGTATTTTGCACTCTTAGGTCAGTACAAGGGCAAGACGAAGCCGCTTCCTGAGTATCATGTAAAGATTGTGGGGTTTGACGAAAAGGTTTGTAAAATTTCTCAAGGTAGCGTTGATGATCAGAATGCCTTATAGTGTACTGTTAGTTGTAGCAAGGACTGTTGAAGCAACTTTTGTCTTGTGTTTTGTGTTTGTTGTTGTTGTTGTTGTTGTTGTTGTTGTTGTTGTGTTTAATTTATTTATTAACTGCTTTGTAATTGTGAGCTATATTCTGTGGAACATTTATTTAGTTCCAGTTTCTCCTCAGCAGACAGGGTCGTTCAATGATCAGTCCAGTCTGTTCGGACACGTTTCGTGACTGCCATAATACTATTTTGAATGAAGAATGTAGATATTGGTGTAGGTAATCGCCTGGGGCCTAGTAAAATCAAGAATTACCATTACGCGTGTTTTCAGAAGTCAAAAAATTGAAGTCCACCTACGAGGATCATTTCTTTCCTTGATGTGTAATTTTATAGATTTTGGTGTTAAAGTCAATTCGCAAGCCTAAGCGCCTGGTTATAAGAGGGGATGATGAAAAAGATCACATGTTTTTGGTGAAAGGAGGGGAGGACTTAAGACTTGATCAAAGGATTGAACAAGTAAGTAAATGCAATTGCCTGAACCCATTAGAAACAAAAAAAATTTCGTCATTAACGACATTAACGACATTAACGACTGTTGCTGCTCCTCATGTTGTTGCTGGTGTTACTTCTACTTTTAGCTGTACTTCCTTTTCCACTTCTACCTCTACTTCTGCTACTCCTACTGCTACTGCTACACCAAATACTATTGCTACTACTACTGCTGATGTTGCCATTATTGCTGATGGTGGTGCTGTCGGTTCGGCTGTTTTTGTTGCTGCTGCTGCTACTACTGCTGAGACTGGTACATGTAGCTATACTGTATCATTTTACAGCAATTACTTATGTGAGTCCTTCTTTTGTGTTTGTGGTAGCTCTTTGGACTCATGAATGACATCATGGCGAACGATCCCGTGTGCAGTCAGAGGGGTCTAAAGCTCAGGACATACCAAGTTATTCCCATGACTCCTCGGTTTGATAATTTGTTTTGTTCTGTAATGCCTTTTGAATTTATGGAGCTTTATGTGAAACAGTGCAGAATCTTGTGTAATGTGTGTGTGATGCGTTGGTAAATAATCCACCAGCAAGTGATAGTGTTGTTCTCTTATTTTGAACAGGGTTGGCTTAATTGAGTGGATGAATAATACCAAGCCACTCAAAGAAGTGTTGATTAGTGCCATGACCAAAGCTGAATGTGATCACTACATGGGAACGTACGTTTACGTAAACAATTTCAGTCTGCGACTTGCTTTTGATTGACTTCCTCGTCCCTTAGAGAGGTTGATGCTATTCGTTTGCAAGCATTCTAGTCCCATGGTTTTACTTAAACGCTTAGCAATGATTTTGAACAATACAGTCATTCTGTTCTGATAGCCTTAACGTATTTGTTTGTTTTTTATTTTAATTTATTTTTTTTTTCAAATTCAAGTTCTGTTTCATGTAAGCGAGACAAGCTAACGAACAACTGGGTTTGTATTAAATTATAAATAATGTTTTTGTCACGCCTAAACAGGAATGGTGCAGATGCTTGTTACAGAAACTGGATTGAAAAGTTTAAAGGAGATCCTCGGAATCCTTCGCGATTCTACGGCGAAATGTTCAAGTAAGTTAAATGTGATGTATTTATGTGCCATTGAAATCGTTTGTTATCAATAGCACCCATTTATCCATTTTCTGCATAAGAAGTGTTCCCACTATTGACATGCAGCTTTATGTATCTTTTGTATCTCTAGGAAAGCGAATCGCACAGAAACTGAAAGAAGCTTCACGCAGAAACAAGCTTTGGTGCCCTGGGATCTTCTCAGGTGAATCATAATTGATATATTAAATGTTGAGAAAATACTTTGCAGCAAATCATTCAAACAACAGGGTCAGCTTGGTTCAAACAACTATGGACTTCATTCTGATAAAGAAAGTAGTGAGATATACAATATTCGTCACGCTTTGTAGTAACATACTATAGTCTGGTCATAACGATTGCTTAAATTGCGAGCGTTAATTTGGTTTTGCGTCAGCAATGAAATCCAACTGACAAGCCCATTGTCCGACACTTTCAAGCATACTTTAGACCTTCATGAATCTGAAATCGTTCCTGTTCGTTTAATTGACAGGCGTGCCTTTTTGCAACTCGCTGTCTCCCCTGAAGCATTTTTTATCCTAAGGTCGCACTTTGCAAGCTCACATGCCTGTTTGTGCATTTGCCAGTACATTCTGGGTATCGGAGACCGTCATTTGTCAAACTTCTTAGTTGACATGGAAACCGGAAGGATGATTGGCATCGATTTTGGTCACGCCTTTGGCTCAGCAACACAGGTGATAGCTTTCTTCCTTTACTGTTTTATTGGAGTTGGGGAGGAAGGGAGAATGAAACAAAAAAAAATTAATAGCTGTTCATTTTGACGGTCGTCTGAAAATTACTGCGAAACTCAAGTAATGCCACTGAAGAAGAGTACTGACTTGAATTTAAGAATTCAACAACGAGATTTACAGTGTAAAATTGTATAATGTATTTGAGAATCTGTACCTGTTTAATTTTGCTTGTTTTCGACGTTGTTATTGTTTTCGTTGTTGCTATTGTGGTTGTTGTTTTGCTATAAATGCTTAATGCTCCACTTATCGATTTATTTATTTTTTATGCAGTTCCAACCTCTGCCAGAATTGATACCTTTTCGATTGACTCAGCAATTTATCAATCTAATGCTGCCATTACAGAAAAGCGGAACTTTGCAGAGCGTAATGATTCATACACTAAGGGCCCTCAGAAGTAACCATGATTTGCTCTTGGACACTATGGATGTCTTCATTCAGGAACCTTCTCTTGATTGGCAGGTTTGTTTCCTTATTGCACGTAATCTTAACTAGGGGTAGTTATTCGGTCACCTGTTTTAGAAAATTCCTAGAATCTAAAGGCCTATTTACACGGTACGACTTTGTCGCATGCGACAAGCTTACGACAGGCCTACGACACGAATTGTATCGTGTAAATCAAACCTACCACTCGCTTACGACTGTCGTGCACGTCACGAAAAATGTCGTAGGATTTTAAAACATGTTTTAAAACGCCGCGACAATCGTAACCGAAATTGATAGAAAATGACTTATTTTGCGACAAATTTCTACTGAGTAGGGGAGGAAGGTGAAATTTTCTTGCGTCAAAATGGCGGAGGAAGTCGCCTCCGGAAAGTCGAAGACTGCTTCCAAAGCGAAAAAATACATTCTCAGATGAGGAAACAGAGAATATGATATCACTGTGGAGCGAGGAAGAGGTTCTTTTCCTTCTCTTGCAAATTATTGAAACAATGACCGCGGCCGAAACGAGTGGAATTGCACGCGATTTTGGCATGTCGTAGGTGAAAATGTCGTGCGCGTGTAAATTGTCCTAAGTCATGTCGTAGGCCTGTCGTAAGCTTGTCGCATGCGACAAAGTCGTACCGTGTAAATAGGCCTTAATTGGATCTGAGCTAAAGCTGTCACGCCATCAGCCATATTGTACTATGTCCAACCTTTTCCGGGACTTCTCTCTAGTTTTTTTTCTTTTTTGAAAATTGAAAGTAATGCGTGGCGAATTTAACGGATTTTTTATTGTAAAACAAATGGAGAAGCCTTGACCGTGTTCTGTTCTGTTGTAAACACTTGGGACTCTGCTAGAACACTCAAGACTTGGGGAGAAACACTCGACCACGTCTCGTATTTCTCCCTACACTTCTTTTGTGCTTTAGCTGCTTCCCGCGTGCTATACAGCAGAATAGAACACAGTCAAGGCTTCTCTATTTGTAAAATGAAATCATGTTAAATAAGTGTGAAAACCGTATGAAGTTTTTTTTATAAATTTTACAATGAGGAGCGCCTGGGGACACTTAGATATGCGTCTCGTCCAATAATGAAGTGATAATTTACCAATCAGTGCAGCAACTTCCCGCGGTAGCCCACCGTGGTTGAAAACAAAGCCAAGCGCTGATTGGTAAACTTGAAACGGTTTGCATGCTCCGAATTCCTTTAGTCGCTGAGTTTAACACCGATCATGTTGAGAAAGCTACATTCATGATTTCAGCATCGATTTTCTCGGTAAAAGTTTGAGAGATGGAGCTCAAATTCGGCGAAGAGATAGAGCAAAATCGCATCGATCAACAGCCGTCGCCAGTTAGGAGAGATTTCAGTGGTTTGGTGTTAATTTTTTTAATTGGAGAAGGTCGCGGCTTGTAGTCACCAAGTTGCAAGCCTGGTCTCCCTTTCTTCTCTAAACGGCCTCTGGCCAAAAGTAGTTTCGTAAAAAGACGCTTCAAACGGCCCATGAAGGCGAAAATATACCACAAATGAATCAAGTAACATTTCATTTAACTTTGTTGAGATATTCAGACCGAGATGAAATTTAGACATGCAATTTTCAGAGCTTTATTCATAACCCATATAGATTTTGTTCGTCTCATCTCAAAAATGATTTACCGCGAACACATTGTGTGGTCTGCCTGTGGTGAGATTTCCGCTTGATCTCTACATAAGCTATAGGGATGTCATCTGGGCCTTTCGTAGGTTCTTTTTTTTCCCTTTTTTTTTTAAGTAATACATGCCGTTCCGTGACCTTTAAAAACGCAGCATCATCACTGATAACAAATGGAAATTTACATACGCGTCTCGTCAGGGCAAAGACGTCCAGAATATATATTCAAACTAATGAGCGATTCAGTATCAAGGTAAATCTTTGGTGAAGGTCTCGGGTGGAAAAGAGCATCCGCCTCTTTCTATCAAGCTCTACTCCCCATTCTAGCATCTAATTCAATTATGTTCTTATTCAACTCAGAAATCTGTTTATATATGATGTTTGGTTTGTCCTTTTTGCAGTGCGAGATTCTAGGTTTAGTTATCAACAGCGACTGAAGGAGTCAGCCAGAAAGGGTTACGTGACGAAACTGAAGTAGTTCTCAGCCTAAGGAGCGCTCAGGGCAGCACTGAGAGGATTTGCTTACTGTGCAAATGCTTCTTTTTGATATCACGATTTGATCGACCAGTTTCGGAACTAAATGTGATTTCCAACATCGTGATAGTTTCAATTTATAAAGAATTCATAAGAATTGATTAAGAATTGATTTATTAATTTATTAATCACAGAATTTCAGTTTCGCTGGGTGTCATAGACACTTGCAGTTGTCGGTTCTTCGGGATGCTTTTCTAAGACCTGCTTGATATTTCAGCGCTGAATAATTGACTAATTGATTACAATATCGATAAAGTAATTGATTGATTAATTGAGTGACTAAGGAATGATAGTTACTGGCAATGAAAATCACCATCAGTAAGAGAAACAAAAACTCGAGCTAACATAAATTCACTCTTGACTTTAGGTGTATGCTCGCAAACAAGCTAAGACTCAAGGAATCAATACAGGTCTGTATTTTTTTTTCATAAATAATTTTACCTGATTTGGAGTACCGAGTTGAAGAGGCCATGATTTACATTTTCTTTTAACTTCGTACTACTTTGTTCACGACAACAAACATTTCAAAGGAGATAATTGATTATCGAATACGATGCTAAGATTAAATATGGACGTTTTTTCATCAGTCTAAATTGATTCATGTTCATTTGGTTACTTCTTTCTTATTTTGTCTTTTTTCTTATTTTTAGACGATCAGAATGCAGATTGGTACCCAAAACAGAAAGTGCACAGTGCATGGAAGAAGTTGGAAGGATTTAACCCTGCATATGTTATGAGGTCTGTTTAAGGAGTGGGATTTTGGCTTGACCGTTCCAGAGCTATTAGCGCCGCGTTTGCATTCTGTGCGACTTATACAACTTAATATGTGAATTGAGTTATCAATGTACTTTGTATGATGCTTTGATAGGGAAGATCTTCTGTTGGGGCACTCGAAACAATCTTGGTATAAGCAAATGGAATCTGTGTGTCTTGGAGACAGGAATGCCAATGTAAGAGCTCGTGAACCTGAAAGTGGTTTGTCAGTGGAGTCTCAAGTGTTGTGTTTGATAGATCAAGCCACGGATGCTAATATACTCGGACGAACTTGGCAAGGCTGGGAACCATGGATGTGACTCTGTCATGGTCAACGCTAGGATCATGAAACTCTTACATTATTTTATGTTCGAGTTGCAGTTTGACGAGCCAATAATCATGAAGACTTTAAGACGTAATGGTCAGAAATTTAGTTTTTTTGTTATCTGAATAGTATTAAAATAAAGTGATTAAGTCTACTAATGACATCCAAGTTTAATCCGTTCCATTCTACTTGACCAGAGAAAGTTCAAAACTATTCAAACAAGGAATCCTTCTGCATATTTATTAACTATCAACAACTACTAACTGAACGAACTCTACAAAATTTTAGATTGATTTGAATCCCCCTTGTATATGCCTCAGTCATCATCATTTCTTTTTTGAATAAGCAACATATGGCTTGTATGTGGCTCGGAAACCCTTGTAGATACCATTGTCTTGTGCACTACTTACAAAATGAATCCACATGTACTTGGTGGTCACCACCTGACCTGACAAGGGACTGGGACCGCTCCAGGCAATCTCCAGCGGTGAAGTTATCCAGGGTCCATGGGCAACTTCGAGACGGTCGTAAGCATTTTCTGTCTTAAACTCGTTCAGAGTAAGGCCGATTTGTCTGTCGGGAATAAAGATCAGCCAGATACAGCTGAGGTTTGGCGGGTAACCATTTGGAAAACCAGGAGAGCGTATCTCTCCAGTCTGACTGGTCAGGATTCCTCCACAGCCTGAAAAAAAAATTTCATATATGTCACTGCAAGAAGATAAAGCATAGTAACTACACAAGTAAATGGAGAAATTTATTTCCAGAGCTCGACGTGCTCTAAAAATTGAAGGTTGGACCGACTTTACCTATCACCTGAAAGTAAGGGCACCGGCAATTATACCATTCCATTCCTAACATAAACAACTATTTAGATGATCACATTTACCCAGTAGTTTTCCATGAATTTGAGTGCATTTCAAAATGATCAAAAAAAAGAAAACGAGTTAATTGTATTCGGCCGTATAAAGCACACACTTGGATATCACCAAACTGGTGCCGATCGCTCCTGACCCATCGTGATGATTTGAATGATGTGACGGCTGAATTTAAAGGTCAGCAGAAGCCGTGCCAGTGCGCTTTGTGAAAACTTTACTAACCTGTTTGTTTGTAAGAAACTTTAAATCCATTGTTAGTGTTGACACTGTTTGAAATGAATCTGACTCTGATGCTGTTCCCGGTGGAAGTAATTGCGCGCGGTTTGTCCTTAACGCCATTCAACGCAACGACCGGGTCTGTCTTGCCGGTGTCATAAATGAGTACGAAATCTTTGTTCTCTTCTGTCCGAAGCTCCTCGAATTCTAGACGGACCTTCTTTCCTTGAGGCACTTGAATTTCCCAAGTACAGTACTCATTGTTCGGGTAATTGTTCGGAAAATTAGTAGATTGAAGAGAGCCTGAGGGTCCATTAAGAATCTTGCCGCAATTAGAAGCTGAAACGATATGAAGATGTACGCTTGAGTCAAGCATGATTCGTATTTTGTCTGTTTCTTCCTTTAGTGTTCATTGGCTTGCCTCTAGGATGTAGAGCATTGACCCAACAGTACACTTACCCAAAAGGAAAACAATTTTTGTAATTGTTTTGAATAAGATATTTTCACATTCATATCAATTAGCTACATTATTGATAAGGGATTTTTTCGACGTTTCTCATAATTACGACCGATGAATTTGTGTATTAATGGAATGAGGTGGCTCCTTAGGACGTATTATTAGTTTAATTAGTTTCGCAACGCAGATTTTTTAGCTATTTACCAGTTAAGCATGACTCTTTTACGTCGGAGAAGAGTTTGCCAAGGAGCAAGTACTTAAGGTGTTCGCAACGAGAGGATAAAATAAAAACTCGATGAAACTGCAATTTCTTACCGACACAACTAGCAGCTGATCCAGACCACTGACCATTAGCCCCACACTTCCTAATGATAGATCCTTGAAGTTTGTAGCCGGCATTACAGTCGTAAATAACGCTTTCGCCATAGGTAAACTTATTGCCTATCTTAAATCCGTTTGACAAGGATCCTGGATCACCGCAGCTCACAACTAAGGATTTAGACAATCAATTATATTAGAGATCATAAAAAAAGAACCTTTGAAAGTACACATTAGACGGCCTTAATGAAGTTGCATGAAGTGAGTAAGTAACAATTTTATATAGAGGGTAGCACCTGACAGTATGACGGGTGAACTAATGGCCATCTGAAGGAAGGAGGATAAGTCTCATTCCAAAAGGATAAATATTGAAAAAAATTGTGGTGGGAAAGGTTGATGTCAAGGCTTAAAAATTGTAAGCAAGCCTTCTACTAATGTTAGGTAGTACATAGGCGAAGACACATGCCTTGCACGACCGAATCAATGAAATTCTGAGTACCAAAGCAGCACCTTAGTTCTTGTAATGATGGTGGTTTAGCAACGAATTTGATTTGGTTCCAAGAAGTATATTAGACCTACTCTGGCATGTTGGTTGTGAACCTGACCACTCCCCTGAGTTTTGACAGGTTCGTTCCTGGGACCCGTGCAGTGTATATCCTTGATTGCATGTGAACTGAATGGAAGCCTCGTGCGAATGGTTACTTCCGATCTTGATTCCATTTGATGGGATACCAGGATTTCCACAAGATCTTTCTAAGAAATAAAAACGTGAAGAGAACAGTTAATGTCGCAACAAAGACTCACCTTTTCTGTTATTTTACTGCCACTTTTCATTATTTCGTTACCGATGGCTCTCTTAATAATACACGTATGACGATTCAGCTACCATCAATCAAAATATATTCGGAAATTTACTAGGGCTCTGATTCTACCGATCCCCAATTGAACTAGGCGCTGGATTTCGTATTTACCCAAGCACTTGGGCTGTTGTCCACTCCACTGCCCATTCCCCTGACATTTTCTTTTGGAGTCACCTTCCAGGTGATGCTGAGGACGGCAGGTGAACGTTACAGTGTTGTTGTACTGAAAATTTGCGCCGTTCAGGTATCCATGCCATGGAGTCCCAGGATCTCCACAATCTATGACTGTCAAGCATAAAAACGGAAAACATTTGATTTTAAGTTCTGCATGTTTTGGATTTCAGTTTTAGCACCCCACTGTCTTCTACTGTCTTCTGAGGATTTGTTTTCTCTTAAATTTACTGTAAAATGAAAGTGTGTGATGAGCCAGGTGTACAACACGAGATGTTCACTGAAATTAAGATCGAGTTTCCTCGAGTTTCGATTTGAGAAGATTCTTATTGGAAGAAAATTTTCGCTTCCAATGCTGCCGCCCTAGATGTTCACTGTTTCCCACTGTTGTGGAACAGTGATATGAAAAATCAGCTTTCCCCATTTGTTAAGATTTTTTCCTTCGGGTGTCTTGTAGTTTTTAACATTGCCAACAGGTTGATACCGACAAAGCCATGAAAAATGCATTTTCTACGTTTTTACATCCAAGCTAAGTTTGAATTTCGCGCGTTATCGATAAAAAGCCAAGAAGCCTCAAGGATTTTGATTTAATTTTAAGGGATTAACACTTCGATGTTTAACCGCCGTGTTTGGATCCGGCCTATTTTTTTATGCCTACATCTTACACGGACCATTTATTACTAGTATCTGCGTTAAAGCGCTCACTTTGACAGCTGGGGTCTGCCCCGGACCACTGCTCGTCTCCCTGGCAAGTTCTAAACGACGAACTATCTGGATTGACTTCATATCCTATATTGCATGACACGCGGACAGTGCTGCCCGTTTCTCGGCGGTATCCTTGTATATGACCATGGAATGGAGCAGACAGTTGGGGACAGTCAGCTCCTGATAACCGAAAAAAATATCAAATACAGCGCACACAAACAATTAAAGATTAACAGATACACGAATAATTTGAAGACGAGGGCAAGGTTCTCGACCCAATCGAAGGTCTTTAACGCGGCGTTGGTAGATCAATTACATATTACGTTAAAATTTGTTCGAACTTTTGGAAGAAACGTAACTGAAATATTTACACCAGTTATCACGTCCCGAAACAAATTAAAGCGTGTATACACTTACGAACACATCTCGGCTGCTCTCCGCTCCAAAGTCCACCCTGTTGACAAAGGCGCTGGTTGCTACCCACCAAAGCATATCCACTACTGCACGTGAAGCTTACGCTCTTTCCGTAACTGAAGTCACTACCCTGACGAGCACCGTACTTGACTGTCCCTACATCTACGCATCTCCCGGCTACGAACGTGAAGTACTTTATTTTAGGAGATGAGGTAAGCAATCCAGTAACCTACTGAATAGTTAATGTTATCGCGAAACTTATTGTCATTCCGTTTCCTGTGTGCATTGCGTTTACACGTTAATTACCAATAAGTGTTTGTACGTTTCATTTGTTGTATTTTGTAATTGTGGTTGATGTTTACATCATTGCGTAATGTTGCGTAATAATGTCGAGTAATTTAGAGAGTTTTCTGTATAAGTTTAGTCGTTTGGATCGATGTTTATGTCCACTTTTTAAGAAGCAGCGTCGTCCTTCAGTTCCTGTAAAGCTTTGCACCGTCAAGGTAAATATTTTCTTTATTATGTTATTTTCTTTATTTGTAAGGTTTCGTTCGCTAATATGTATTTCCGTACTCATGTTTAGTAACGTAGGCGTGTGGATGTTTTTAAATAAATGATAAGCACAATTACGCGTGATTTCGGCTCCACTTAACCTTCTAAATGTAAAGGAAGAAAGGGCAGACGTCAGATCTATGTTACTGTGTTACGTAGGTATCATATTATATAGCAGAATTTTTAGCTGAAATGAAAACTCCGTTTTAAGACTTTTTCTTACCGTTACAGCGCGGCTGAACTCCGGACCACTTCCCATTCGCGGAACAAACTCGCTTTTGAGACCCTAACAATTGATACCCTGCATTGCACGAGAAAGTGGCGATATTACCCAGTATTGGGTCACCAGTAATAGTAATGGCGCCATTGGATAGAGCAGCAATAGACGGACATCGGTTTTCTACATAGAAACAAGCAAATGATAGTAACGATGATGATCCTAAAACGCTCCCAGACTATTTTGCACTCAAGTCCACGGAAAAGGGGCAGATTATGCCTACTTCATGTCACGTAAGGAAAGAGCACAGGAAGTAATAAAACGAAGTTCTTTCTAAAGAAACTATGGTGCTGCATCGGTTATGCAATAAATGACATTGGCGGAGGTGCAAGTGATCATCTATTGCATAACTTTTACTTATTGCAAAAAGTCATTCATTGGTGAAACAGGAAGACTCCTGTTCGCTACGTAGAAAGAAATGCCAAGGACGTATCCAAACCAGTCGCTAGACACCTTAATCTTCCTAATCATTCTAGGCAGCATATGGCAGTTTGCGGCCTCTCCCTACATCTAGGCAAGTCAGAAAGCCGCAAAACTCTAGAAAAAAAAATTATCTTCCAAATCGGCACTCTTAATCGTCACGGTATTCTTGTCTTCTCGCCACCATATTCCCACCAATAACGTAGCTCCATTTTCTGCATATAATTCCACACACAACCCACGATTCCTTCAATCTCTCTGACAAAGGGCTAACGCTCGAAACGTCAGTTTTCTAGGACGGTTGACCAATCATGCATATAGAAAAGTACATGCTAAGCTAAAGTTACGTGCACACGATATCAACTCATGCAAAGAACTTCTTGTTGCAAAAGAGGAACAAAAAGGACAAAAATTACACTTTTTATGCATATCTCGTGGACTTCAACTTCTTATCTAAAAGTTACCATTACAGTTCCGGTTGTCGCTTGCAATTGTATATCCTCCACGACAGTGACAACTATGGCTCAAGTAACTGTTCACACAAACATGTTCACAGCCACCATTGTTGAAAGCACATTCATCTTTATCTGCAAACCGAATTCCAATAGACCTCAATACAAAGCAAACACAAGTTCCGACCGCTTCACAGGAGCAACGCAAACGCAAATGCTGGAACATCGCAACACGCGGGCATTTGAAAAACATTCGTGTTCCACTATGGTGGAAAAAGTGTCGTTTCTTCTCAAAAGATCATCATCTGAGTCTTTGGCTTCTGCTTTAGAGGGTAATACAGATACATAGGCCAACACCAAATCATAAGAAAACTTTATCTTTAATTACAGATTTGTATTAACAGTAGCTGGCAAGTTACATTAGAGTTAAAATTATTGCCACTTCGCATATTAAAGAACCGTCGTGAGGCACATTTGCTCACTTACGTAGTCAGATAAGTCATTTGGTGCCTGTCTTGAACTTATTAGCCCTTCAACTCATTGACTCATAAATAAAATGTTTTACTTTCTGATCATTTGTGCTCTTTTTATGCTTGAGCATGGGCTTGATTTGATTTATGTTGTTCCAGCCGTAGGTATGTTTGCGTCGCTCATCTGTATTACTGCGAAAGGAGCAAAAGGGCTGATCACAGTTTTCAAATCATATCGAATTATTTGCACGTTGGTTGATGATTATCACCGGTGAAATAAGACTAGGAAAGGCCCAGAAATAATGAAGTCAACTGACCTCGGCAGGATCTTCCTCCAGGGGCGAGTTCCATTCCAGACGGACACGAGCAACGGAATGCTCCTGGTGAGTTATGACAGCTGTGGCTACACACTCCGAAGGAACACTCGTTGATGTCTAGGACAAAAAGAATAAAAAACGATATTCGAGTTCATATTTAAAACTAATGGTTATAGACTATTATCTGTTATTTTAAAAACCTGTTTTTAGCTGTTCGTTGAACTTTGTTTAGAAAAAGAGCTATTAGACTCCACCCGGGAAAAACCACGTGGGCGGCCGTTGGTGCCAATAGCCAAAAATCTCCCGTTTAAGTCAAAATTGGCAGTAATTGGAGAACCTTTGGATACTTATTTACCTTCACATGTGGTTCCATCAATGTTTAACGTGTATCCTTGGTTACAAGAACAAGTGAAACTACCAAGGGTGTTAACGCATAGCTGGCTACAATGACCGTTGCTGCATTCATCTACGTCTACAAAAGGAACCAGAGATCACAAAGAATTCAGCACATATCCTTTACTCTGGTATTAAATGAAAAGTATACATTGTCTCTTCGACTAGAGGAGATCTTAACTACGTTGTTCTCGGAATTCATTTTGAATAAGTGAGGCCAATGGAATGAAATGAAACAGCTTTACTAACTCATGAATATTACTATATTATTAGATGCCTATAGCACTTGCCATATACCTTTACATTCAGTTCTTCTCCCACTCCAAAGCCCATGGCTGCATGTCCTGGATTTTGAGCCGTAGAGATAAAAACCAGCGTTACAGGAAAATGTTACAGTACTGCCATGATTGTGGTTTGATGAAGACTTTTTACCGTTCAAGGGGGCTCCTAATTCACCACACGAGGAGGCTAAACAAGAAAACATTAAAAAGAGAAAGAAATTTCGCACCGGTTGAAAAAATTTGGCCTGGCATAATCAAGTTTTAATAAATAATTGATTTAGTGTTTCAGTAAAAGCTAACGATAAATTCTTATCTGGAGAAAAAAAGGTTTCATGCCGAAAGTGTTGTTAAGGGATTATGACCACTAGAACGCTACAAAGACAAATTGTTGAATAGTTTTCTTTAAACGTTTGTGTCGGTTGAATTCGCATTCCATTCAAAAGCACCTCGCGAATAATATTGTTTTAAAATACAATTGCGAGAATTACTTGTTTAACCAGAGTATTTCTGTAGAAAGAATGACTGCTTGTCATTTCATTGCTGATAGACGTACCTTGTTCGCATGTGCTTCCTTCGTATCCCCGGCGACATTTGCATTTGAATCCATAGTAAAGGTCGTGGCACTTACCGCCATTTTTACACGGATTATTACCGCATTCGTTAACTTCTGCTGCATCCAAATTAAAAATAAAAACATTGGATGCGTCAACCACCAAATTAAAACGAGTGCCAGATAGTATCAACTTCGGCTGATTAGAACGGTTCGGTTAAGTACATCTACATGAAGTTAATCGTTCGAAAGGCTTCTCCTTTACTTTGAACCGGGTCAAACAATTAAATCTACGTGTCCAATGTTTATGTAAAATTAGGACAATAGGAGTAAAGGAACACAACTTGTAATGAACCTTCTAAATGAAATAACCAGTTTAACGGATCAATTACCAAATACCGGTAAATGGATTTATTAGTGGTCACGAGCACCGTTATGTCTCCTCTTTCACAAAGTTATTTTCTTGTGGTTTTGGGGGGGAAGAATATCAATGACAAAAATAAACCATTAAAAATAGTACCTGGGGCAGACCTGCGCCTTCGCTTTCGTGCTGAGATACCTTGAGATAAAAAGGGTTGCAAGAGAAGAATAGTAAATCAAAAGATTAATTATTACCTCGATATAAAAAAATGGCTTAAACGATTTTCTGTAGTTTTAAATATTTTTTCCTTTTTGAACAACAGTTTTTTAGAAGAACATTCATAATTCTCGCGCTCTAATGAATTTCCGATGAGGGAAATCTATGTAGATCTTATTTTTTTAATGGCTTTTCACCTTCGCTACCAGTTAAATTATCATATAGAGACATTTGGAAATACCTATGGAGGGTGGTGGAGGAACTAGATCTGCAAGAAAAAAATAGTTGAATATAACGGCACAAAACATAATTTTTTATGTAAAAATTATGGAGTTTTATTTAAGAAAATTATCCGCAAAAATGCAATATCACAACTGATCGGTTATCGTTATCCTTAGACATGTTAAAGGAATTACGTTCGATCCTACTTGACGACAAGTTAGTCTCGACATAAAAGCAAATGAGAGACGTGTAATCTGATTAAGATCTTTTTTTTCATTATTCTAAATTTATTTATTGATAGTTATTGCCACTATCGTTACAAGTATCATGAATAACATTCAATGATATCGTTACAATAACTACCTGTAAGACAGCCATAGAGTTCTACTCTCATAGTTATCTTTCCATTCCACGACTGAGGTCTAAATCGGGTCATTCTGGCTGCGAAAGGTTGTAACTCTTGTTTTACCACAGAACTGGAATCTGTATTTCCTGACAAGGTCTATAGGAAATAGTGCTGCATTAGGATAAAACTATCGTCTTAATTCACAAGACTAGAGAAACGGATGTCACGAAAGGTACGTATTTCAACTGTGAGAGGTCTTGCACGCGAAGGAACAGGAGAGTTTCAAATTATAAAAACTGAGAACGACAACAGCCGGACAGAAGACCTTCAGAATTTGAACTGAGAAGAAAACATTCCGAGAAACAGAGTAAAATTTTGGGGGAGTCTACTCTTTGGAAATTTCAAAAGTGGTCGTTGGCCGTATTAACTGTGACTGCAATGACGAGGGTTTCTTACATAATAATGTATAGCTGTAATGGCCGATTTGCCAGGCCATAAAAAGTGGCCCTATTACGAGTTCACGAGTTAACGAACGTATTGCCGAGGTGGCTGTAACTCGGGGTTCCACCGAAATGATATTATGGAGTAGAAGTGAGTCCTGTCATAAAATTTCACAGCTGCTTAAATACATACGAAACCGACCACTCGCCTGTCCATAATATTGCCACGCACTGCCGTCCGTGGTGTATTGCAGCTTGTATGACGTTACCCATTCTGATAAGCCATCCCCGCCCTGAATGGCCACGGCTGTAACTTTGTATGTATCTCCTAAGTCAATCTGCAATGAGGGCAAAAATCAAGCAAACCGTTGACATCTATATTCCAACCATGTAAGCAGTGATTGACGTTTTCATACAGCAATGGCTTTTCTCTGTTTTACTGTTATAAATGACAACGCTGAGACTCGAACACACTCCAAGTTTTCGGATATTTCAGAAAACAAGCGTAAGAAGATTAAAGCGTATTATACTTGTAAATACTGCTGTTGGTCAGATGTTTGCGGACTCCAACCACCTCTGCTATCCATAACACCTTGTAGACCGCTGGCATGCGGAGCAAACAGGCGCGCAACTTTTGGCTGACTGTTTGAAGCAAGTGATGACGAAGCTGTCATTGCTGAATCTGGAATGGCTTTGCTTTGTACACCAAGAGTCTCAGTGCAACCTTATAGAGAAATCGAACTTTCCTCTTAGTGAATCGAACGTGAAAACATCCCCTAAGCTACTCTAGAGTATGTAATACATGTAAAAGTATGTTGGAGGACCACATCTAAAGTTTATAGTTTATGATTTACTATAAAAAAGTTCGCTCTTGGCCTAGCTTGTAAAGAGTCCCATCTAGCTCAGTGATAGAGCATCCGAAGTATTAATCAGAACTGTCGTAGGTTCGACGCCTAATAAGAGCACTCGCATTTTTTCTCCTAGTATGCCATTTATGGAGTAACATTTCCTTCACTTAAATCACCGTTTAATCATTTCGCAGCATTATATATCGAAATTCCTATTTTCGCAATGTCCAGGGAGTTTTAAACCGTGAAACTAGTTCAACAGCGCAAATTACCACGAGTCTCCTATTGCTTAGTCGAAGTACTGATCAGTAGAGCAGTCGAAGTACTTATCAAAAGGTCGTAGGTTTGAATCCCACGGGGAGCACTTGCAGTTTTCTATTTGTCCGAATATGTCTGTGTTATTTTCTGAATAACATCTTCCTTCCCTAACTCACCAGCCTTTAAACCTTGCAACTTCATTTACATCATCATTTTTCATAAGCATCACTTATCGACATTCCTATCCTCGCAGTATGTAGGACGTTTGTCATTATCGACCATTGTCTCTTACTTGGTGCTTATTTTGCCATACGGACTGTATTCAAGGAAATGGTAATTTGCTGTGTGAACAACCAAGTTTGGCCCGAGTAACGTATGATAAGATACTTTCTAATCTTTCTTGCTCGAGCTGTACAGAGGAATATTGGCCTCGGTCGTTTTTGTACGAACCATGTTGCTCTCGGTCCGTACTGCCACGACCTCGGGCCAATATTCCCCTTAACGTCCCTCGAGCATAGAGGCCCATTATATTTGTTGTTATCCTATTGTCTAGAAATGTATGATTTGAATTACTCACTAGTTTGATAATGGTCAAAGCCTTTCCCTGGAATTAAGGAAGCGTCATCAGAGGAAGCCCTACTGAGGTGGCAAGCTCTTCCAGTCTTGTCATAATCAAACGATCTACAGGGAAACAACCTCTCTTTCATACAGGCATCTGCGCACTCCTCGACGGTTTTTCCTCCCAATACTTTGTCAACTTTGTTGGACAGGCGCATGTCCCGTTTTGCAGGAAAGTCTCTTAGAGGATTAGTAACTGAAAAATTGATGATGGCAATTATAGTTTAAGAAATCTCTTTTTTACAGAGGTTCAATTTATTCTAGATTTAAACAGATTTCTACATTTGGTAGTTATCTTTTTACATCCCTTTTTATTTACTCAATCACCCTATTGCTGGACCTAAGAAGTACCGGTAGCAATTTCTGTAAATTAGCGACTCGAAAAGCATGACATCTCATAACGTAGCAAGTTATTATTGTGCCGAAATGACGATGTAAAATCAACCTCATCATTTATTTGGCATACAAACCCTGTGCTTTAGAGCAAAAAATACGTAAACTCACACTTGCAAGCGTAAGGCGTGGATGTTAGAACGTAAACTCCTTGTAGTCCCTTGCGAAAGTCTGCCCAGGCCTTAACATTCCCTTCCTCCACACCACAACTTCGCACCAAGTTGTAGATGTCCTTGGGCGTAAGGACTTTGTCCCAAACATTTAATTGGCTGAGATCTCCGGTGAAGGCCTCCTCAGGGCTGAAGGAGCCCCCTAGCGAATCCTGCTCCTGACCTAGCACCATAACACCACCACCCTTGATCACAGCTCCCGATTGAAAGGGCTCTGTGTATCTACAAGTGATTCATGATCGTTAGTTTCTATTAGTTTTATTTTCTTCGAGTGGTTCTTCGTTTATCAAGGTTACAACCTTAGACTGGGTTTACCCGCAGAAGAAAAAAGTTTCATAGAATTCTAAAGAAACCATCAAGCATTTCATGAACTACACTCAGATTCAACATACCCGACGGATTTTATAAACCCTGTAGTTGTGAGTTAAAGTAAGGCCGTTATAAATTTTAATTGAAAGAGAGAATGAAAAAAAAAAAAAGTTACTTCTTCACTTGTTGTCCATTCTTGTAAAAGAACCACTTGCCTCCATTGTTGTCCCATGTGATAGCCACGTGGTTCCACTTACCATCGTTAGCTGACGTTCCAATGAAAAGCTTTTTATTATTAATGTAGAGATCAAAAGCACCATAATCCTGGATAACAAGGGCATTGTCTTGAAGTTTGCCTGCTACAATGTTCGAGTAGGACAGCGGTGTCCCCGGATTTTCTGTGTCATCCGTGCGGAGCCAAAAGGCGATAGTAAAGGCTCGTAAATCAGGAATGTTGGTTACACTGCTGGATGTGGTCGCCACCCGAAGAGGAAATGACAGGTCGTAGGCAAAACACAACTCTGCCGAAGAGACAATACACCGTCATGATAAAATTGTTAAACGATTATCCCCTAAATGGGAAGTACGTTACAGTAATCTGTATGAGTAGATGTAACCAGAAATGGTAATTTCTCGAGACAAAATCAGAGTCTTACTTTCGCTGCAGGTTTCCCCTGAGTACGTAGGCTTGCAAATACAATCAAACCCATTTTTTTTGTCAACACATTGACCACCATTCTGACATGGTTCTGAGAGGCATTCATTAATTTCCGTCTCACAGTGCACCCCTGTAAAACCGGCTTTACATATACAGGCGTAACCGTTGATTTTGTCCGTACATGTCCCATAGTTCTGACATGGATTGTTTGCACATTCATCAGTGTTAACTTCACACTGAGCTCCCTCGTACTCAGGCCTGCATGAACACATATATCCCTCGGCTAGACTTTCACACATGGCTTTGTTATGGCAAGGAGAGGAAGCACAGTGATCAATCTTCATCTCGCAAAATTTTCCGCCGTAGCCCTGCAGACATTCACACAGAAAATCTGGTGGCTGAACGTTACATGTGGCGCCATTCTGACAAATGTTGGGGCCACATTCATGTGAGGGTACATCGCACCGTTGCCCTCTGAATCCTGTAGCGCAAACGCACTCGTATCCATCGACCTGAAATAGAATTTAGATTTGAGGTGCGAGAATTGGCTTAGGTGTCAGTCTCTAAAAATCTTCGTCAACCTCTCTAGGTAAATCAGACAATCACCATGCACGTGTATTGATAATTATTTCATGGAATGGTTCATGGTTTCTTGTAGTGAATAAACAACTGCTAAGAACAACAAGTAATTAATTACAGACATGGTTTGATGCTACTATGGTTTAGAGATTTAATATTATACGCTCGCTAATTAGAGTATAAAAGGACCTCTTGTCGCAGCGTCTAGAACACTCCTGATGAAACACTAGACAGGAGTGTCGAAACGTTGGGTCTCTGAATACTAACTTCTCGGTTGCATTAATTAAATTTTTAAATCAGAGTAGCTTCAAACCATGTCTGATTGTCCACATGGTTGCCATGTGAACTTCAATATATTTTAATTAATTACAATTGTTATATACTAGACTTTTCCTCAACAAAACGAGCATTGTGATTGGTTGATTCTTGGTCACGTGCCCCTGATCAAATTCAAGTGTATCCCGACCGAGATACAATTGCGCAGTTGTTGCCCGCGCGCCGGAAACAACATCATGTTTTTGCCATATGATTGTTTAAGGGAAAGTCTAAATATCTAACAAAGCACCTAATGTATGGTCCCTCGTCCCTCGGGACACTGGTTATTTTTTTTCCCGAGACCATACATTAAGAGTATTTTGTAAACTTCAGTCCGGATTGCATGAATGCTGCATTAGTAACTGTCAAAAAGGTGCCGGGATAGGGGTTGCCTCAAAAGTTTCAATTTTTTTTATTTGTTTGTTACTTGTCCATACATTACCTTG
The DNA here is from genome assembly GCF_964200805.1 of Pocillopora damicornis. Classification (NCBI taxonomy): domain Eukaryota; kingdom Metazoa; phylum Cnidaria; class Anthozoa; order Scleractinia; family Pocilloporidae; genus Pocillopora; species Pocillopora damicornis. The sequence goes on along the minus strand of NC_142679.1, from coordinate 9,483,117 downwards.
TCAACACATGTCGCACCTTGATAGCAGGGATCAGACAAGCATTCGTCATCTTCGATTTGACAGAACTTCCCAGAATAACCTGGCTGACATTTACACATTGTGTCGTCTTTTAAATCAAAGCAGGTGCCTCCATTATTACATGGGTTCGAGGAACAGTCGTCAATAGCTGTCAAGAGACAACGAGGCCGTGAGGCGGTGGTCTGTGTGACAGGGATTTTTATCTCTTTCGTTGCATAGCACAGTCACAACTACACGTTCTTAGAAACAATTTTTTCTATCCTTCGACAGCGCGCCCTCTCGTTAGTTACTCTGGGGTCACATGACATCAAAGATGAAACTGTTTCCGGCTATAAGTTTATAATTGAGCCACATTGCAAACTCTATGACGTCAGAGAGTAACAGTGCACCATTACCCAAGCGATGACCGCCGTCTCAGACGAACAGAGCGTGTTGACAGTGTCGCGACATTCTTAGCATCGTATTATTTTGCACTCTCAAACGCTTATATGTAATTTAAATACAAATTTTCGACTTGTTTTCGCATTACATCTTCTAATTTCTTATTAAACACTGAACGACTGCCCTTCGAGAAACAGGCAAAATTGTTTTGCTCAAATCTCAAAGTTTCCTTTGGCTACATCTTGGACAGCATCGATTCTCGGGAAAGAAAATGAGCTTTTTCTATCAAGACCAGTTGTTAACTGTTTCGTGTTAGTTATGTATCGTAAATCAGCATCATTTTACACTCAGTAATTATCTCTGACAACATGTATTATAAGCAAAATATTAATTATTTTCATATCAAGGTACATTTTTAAAGTACTATAACATGAGTTTTATGATGTACAGTATGGGATAATGAACACGTATATTTTTATTTTTGGAATGCAATGTCTCTGTCTTACCAACACACACGTCTGCAGAGTCAGCCCCAGGTCCATAAGTTGACTTTCCATCTGTACACTCTGTACACGATAAGGCTCCTATTGTAGTCTGATAGGAACCCTTACCACATGGAGAACAAGGTTCGACCCCATTAGTTGAATAAGTACCAGGTGCACATTTCACTGACAAAAAAATGTTAAACAATCAGATAACAGACCTTGACTACGAAGCAAATTAAAAAATGAACAAGTTGTATTACGTTAGACTGACAAAAGGCTGATCCATTTTCTAGAATATATATGCATAAAGCAAACGGTGAAGAATAATGAGATACCAGTAATATTATAAAAATCTAAAGATAAAGTCTAACTGTTTATTAATCATCTTACTTAAAGGTCAACGAAACGTTAAGTACAATTGGGCTTGTTTTAAGCCCTTCCGAATTTCTCCTCCAGACTTTAGAATAAAGACTTACTTCCACATTCTTCTCTTCCACCCGCTGCGGGAAGTATAGTGGTCGTACCCGCAGGACAGGAAGTACAAATCGTGTTCATGAAACCGGAAGCGTAAGTACCACTTGGGCAGGGAAAACACTTGGCCAGTCCAGAAGGTGAAAAATAGCCTGGTTTACATTTTTCTGTTAGAAAACCGAGTGAAAAATTAATAAAACTGGAAAGAGAATTCTTCAGGATTCATAATTGTAAATAGTTCACCGAATTGATTACAACAAAACTAAATTCAAAAGAGATCATAAATCATAAAAATGATTGGCAAAAGAATGGAGGCAAAGCCCGGAGGTTGATTTGACGACACAAGTGTTGCACGCCCAGACGCTAAGAACCATCTAAACATTTCCGAAAAAGTAAATTAAGAATGAAACTTCCAGATTCCAAGCGAAGGCGCTCTCAGAGTTGCCGAACTAGCGTCTTTCCGGTTACTGAGGCTTGGATTTGACTGTGTAGAAGCAAGTAAAGGAAAAAAAATCTACTACCGGAGGGATGACAGTTTCCCTCTTGGCAAGTAAGCTGATGATGCTAACTGGAAAAAAAACTATTCAATACCACCAAAAAATGGCAACAACGCAACTTTAAGAAAACTGTTCACGTTATACAGACATTTGTTTTATCATTTAAGAGAGAGGGCCGCTTTGAAGTCATAGCGACAGTCGTATTGCAGAGATGCAGCTGAAATGGTCACTGATAGCGAAGAACCCATTGCACATTACACAAATTAAAGACAAGAGCTCTTAAAGACGAATCTATTATGACTCTACCTCCCGACAAAGTTGATCCTACTGACGTAGTTGTAGAACTGATACAAGCTATAGAATAAGAACATCCATCGAACAGTGCCTAAAACGGAACGATATCTATGGAAATCTTTCTAACACAACCACGGACCCGTTGAAAGGAAAATTTCTCTGACGTGAAATCGCTTCAGAGACGCCGATGGAGCGCTCATGTCAATACAAAGGATAGATTTTACAACCAGTAGAAACATAACGACCGGTCAGCAACAAAGTGGACCAATGATTAAACGACGTTCTAAGTCGAACATAATAATAATAATTATCATTATTATCATATTCACCATCATCATTCTCATAAGTGGATTTTTATTTCTATGTTCATCAATACCTCTACATGCAGTAAAGTTCTTTGAATCCTCGCCTAAAGTGTAGGTTCCTTCTGGGCACTCAGAACACTCAAATCTTCCCTCTTGATTTTGGTAGGTCCCTGGTGAACACCTGGTACACTTCTCATGTACTAGGTCATAGTATGTCCCTTTCGGACAGCGAACTAAAGATGGTGGAAAAATAACACTATAATGTTACATTCTTACGAACCCGTATTGCAAGATGTTACTACAACGAAAGTATGTTCTATTATTTTGAAATTTGGTTAACGTTTTCTCTTTACGCTTGGAACTCCCTCAGAAACATGTTGTAAGTAAGTAGGTAGGGTTCAAACAATGAGGTTTCGCTGGCTTCTATGGTTTCTTTTAGAACTCGTGTTATATTGGAATTCTTAAATACAAAACTTGGAGAGGGAATAGATGACAATCACGACAGAAAACACTGTAAGTAGGGCAAAACAAGAAATTCACGAAAGAAAATTATATAGATTAAAAAAAAGAAAATGCAAACAAACTGACTTTATCACTTACTACACCGTTCAATTGCTCCCGTATCTTTGTTGCATTGGCACATACTGTGTGGTTTGGCGAGCCCATCACAGCCAGTTTCAAGTGTATCACATCTTCCTACAACAGCCCCAGTGTCTGAACAATATGCCTCAGCATTAGTAATAGAGTATGTCTGATATTCAAGATCGCTTGAAGAACGAAGAGGACTCCAGTCGAGGGACTTTGCCTGTTGATCCAATAGTGGCTTTGCGTCTTTCTCCAATATTTGTTCAAGTTGTGTTACAGTTTTTGAGGCTCCACTCTGTTTTTCTTGCGCTACAATGTCAACTTTGACGTAAACATCATTAGCAGACTTTCTTCGGCGACGTCTAGCCGAGCTGGTAGCCCCACAGAATACGTTTACATTACCAACGTTACAATCCGCATGATCTCTGCATAACGCTGAGGGGATAAACTGTTGGTTCAGCAAAGTGACAAAATTTAATTTGATTTGATCTTGTGCTTCTTTGCTGCTGCAGTCACCAGCGAAGTAGAAGAACTGTGGTATAAGAGCCATGCGAGCCTTGCCAGGTTCATAACGAACTGGAAAACATTTTAAAATTTCGTCACCTCGGTGTCCATGTAAAATTCCAACGGTTCAAGTGGGGGGGGGGGGGGGGTGGATAACGCCCAAATTTAATCGATGTCCCTTTTTCCAATAAGTCAAACAACAGTGTAAAAAAAGGGCAACAAAAACAACAATAAAATACTAAACAAAAGAAGCTAAGTAAGCAAGGCGAAAGCATGTTGGAGAAGGAATTTCTATTCTTCTTCAAAAAAGTCATTCAATCAAAGAAAAGGTCGCTAGATATTTCTAATGTCGGTTCTTAATTCTTGATGTTTTACTCACCGGAGCAGTCAGGCCATGGCAGAGGAGAAGGTGGTATTGCTGACCATATTCCGTTACCGCAAAGGTATGTGAGGGCGGGGGGAAACGCGAAGTCAAACTGCCGGTTACAGCTGACCTGACAGTATCGATTGCTCACACCAAACGCGTTACAAGCTAAGGCTCCATTGATTGGGGCGGGGTACATCTCACAAGATTTAGCTGCAAGTGAACACATTCATATTTCGTGATTTAGAAAAGTGTTCTCTACTGATGCCTTATGGAAAAGCATTAAAATCCATATCGCAGGAATTTGTCAATGGACTTTCTGTTTATACTTTTTTCTCTGAGATCTTCAGCGCGAAGCCTTCTATCTTAAAGCTTACCTTTCAGGATTAAAATGTAAGTCGGTTCATGTCATGCAGTTCCAATTTTCAGGACAAGAAAAAACAGAACTTAAATTAGATTGATGATACAACAATTCAAAGGTAAAACGCAAATGAGGAAACATACGTCTGTTTTTTGAGTCTTGATGTTATCGACTGATGATTACATCAAACTCACCCCCTCCGATGACAGATAATGATCCGAAATTCTTCAGTTTGAAGTATGTTTATGACTCCTTACACGCAGTTTTTAAATCATCCCAGTAGCCATACGTAAACGAACCAAAATACTTGAACTACAATATCCGATAAATTCATTTTCAAACTGTATCCCCTTTAATCTTGACTTCATATCTAAAAATTAGTTTCCCTCATGTTACTTTGACGCGTAACCACGTGGATGCACCAAAAAACAAGAGAACTATTTGCAACGTGCAAAGTTCTCTCTTCAGCAAGCTAAGCTACCACAATATTCCATTTCAACCCTTTCATTTATCATAGAAATAACGTAAAAATGTTCAAAAGTAAAGTGCTGAGGTTTAACGTAGAGTTCCTTTGTAGTTAAGGAAAAATTTCTTAAGTTAACTCCGAGAAATGTCAATAAGGTATCCAGCTTGATTTACCAAGACGAAAATTAATGCGTTTCTAGCTCAGACAAAAAGAGCAGGATTAATTATGAAGAACTTTAATTATGTGATGGATAGTGTTTCTATATTAATATTCGAAGTGGTATGTGTGGATCCAAGGATATCACAGTTAAGCCTCTAACGGCAAAAAAAACCTCTTAGTTTTGAGGAACAAAGTTCTTACTATATTACCACTATATTACCTTTGACGTGGATCTTGAAGGCACAACTGTCATTGACATTACCAGATTGGTCTCTTGCTATGTAGTTCACAAACACCTCTCCAATGTAGAAAATTTCTCCAGGATTCCGGTTATGTTCAATGATCGGTGTCTTATTGGAGTTGTCAAGAAATTGGGGAATCACCCAAGGGACTCGTACGTTCGCTTGTGTTGTTTCAATCAGCTTATCTTCGGGACATGACGTATAGTAGGGTGGTTCGTTATCTGAGAAAATCACAGCCAGCTTGTTAGGAAGGGGGTTGTATAGAAATGGGACGAAAATTTACTCTATGAGTAGATTCCTGGTGGGTGGATTGATACTGAACTAAATTGACCTAAAAGAAGGTAATCCAAAATGTTTCCCTGTATCCCCTCCCCCGAGGAAAAAAAGAAAAAATTCAAGTTTAGAACAATGAGATCTATGACTTCACAGAAAAGTGTTTAAAAACGAAGCCATAATCGGTACTGGGTGATGACAGATAGCATATGCATTAGAACAGAAAAAAGTGCCAGAAAATAGAAAAATGCATCTAGAGAATAAGATGTGAACATTCAATTGATAGAGTTCACCCTTCTTACTCCAGGACCATACAGGCTGTAAGCGTAACAACTGAACGGACACATCACTGACCTACTACTGTCACTTTAAAGGAGCATTTAGCTGCCAGTCCAACTTTGTCTGTCACTGTGTACTGGATGGTATACTCGCCGATAAGAAACTTATCTCCGGACTTAAAATTACTACTAACAGTCACTTTCGCCAGCGGATCAATCCCTATCGAGTTGTCACTGTACGTAGGCTTTACCCATGTTACCACCGCGTGATCCTGGTGAAGGCTGTTGTTGGTTCTTATGTTCGCAGGACATGTTATGGAAGGCGGTTCTGAGTCTATTAGATATGAAATAATCAATAAACAGTGCTATAAAAAAACAAGAAAAAATTGTAAGGGTGAAAATTTATGGAGCTATGTTAGTGAGAGTTGAAGGATTATATAATGTTGATTTTAAATCTTGGTTGATTTACCTACCGACACAAGGCTTGTGTTCTCCAGTCCATGTGCCATCTGTCTTACAAAACCGTAAAGTAGACTGGTCTGGTGTACCTTCAAATAAGTAGCCCTTTGGACACTCGAACACACACCTTGAATTAAACTGCAGCTCGGTGGTGACACATTCTGGTGGAGTTACTTGACTGAGAGAGATTGAGTTTAGTTTCGGACACTTGACCGCTGTGAAAAAAACATCATGAAAAAGCATTAATTTTTCTATTTAATTCTTACGCAGTGGAGCCTTCATTTTTCTAATGTGGCAAAATGGAATTTGATTGGTCGGGCACAATTCAAGCACGTGAAAAATTGCCTAATGTTCATGTAGTGCAATGATTGGGTCCGTTCTGATTGGACTTTGGATTTTGTTTTCATAGTACGTGATGGAATGTTAGTTGTTTAGCGTGTGCGTTGTGAGAAAAGGAGCGGGAAAAACACGTTTAAACTTAAAAATTACACAATAAAACTAGATGCGAACCTTTTAGATCCCGGTACATCTCGACATCACTCGACGAGGCTCTTGCAAAGGCCACAATTATAACACTTTTTAAATAATCCCAAATTTCTGGTTAATGTCATTCTTTGTGCACAGCCTCCTGTTTCCATGACATCGTTTACAAGAAAACAACACCCAAATGCTGTGATTGGTGCATGATATCCAAATGCTGTGATACGATTGGTGCGAGATACATACCCTCATGCGGTAATCTGATTGGTGCGAGCAACATACCACTCTACATGCTAACATAGAGTTTTTTTTTTTTGTACAATAAACAACTAAAAAATCCGATAAACGATAATTATGGTAAGATTTTACCACTGTTTGCCTTACTTACGTTCGCACGCAACATCTGAACCTGACCAAGACTTGTCCTGTTGACATTGTCTCACTGGAGTTCCTTGTAAAATATAGCCTGGGGCACACTTAAACGTGCACTTTGTCTGATATGATAAATCGTTCTTCGTGCACGTTCCGCTTGGAGGACTTCCGTTAGCCACCTGGATCAATGGACACACGATCTCTGTGGCAAAAATACGCGGGACAAGGTTAGAATTACTAATTGTTTATGGACAGTCTCGGTGCAGGTGTCTAAGTAGTGCGAGCTAACGTTATTGTTTATCCGACTGCCCATGTTTGATTTGGAGTTAGAGTGGATGGTGGGGATAGGTGGCGGAGGGAAGGGCGAAAAAAGACAGTTAAAATGCTATACACCCCCTGATAAGTTGCACCTCATTGCATTTCCGGAAATAGGCAGGTGACCAATAAGAATTAGTCAACTCTTTAACTCCCACAATTGACTAACATGGAACTTCTCCCTATAATATCCATAAAATATCCAGTAAACAGGTATTGAGAATACTCAAACTTATCAGGTAGAAATTGTAATCTTGATTTAAAGCCAAATTCTTGTAACTATTTTAATCGCAAATGTGTAGTAGCTTGAGGGGAGAATTAACAATCAGATCTTGGGAGTTAAAGGATTAAATTAAAAACCGGAAGCACTTCCTTCCAACAAAAGCAAACACACGTACAGCCGATGAGTGAAACGGTGAGGCAGTTTTCTTTTCAGCCAGAAGAGAAATGGCTTCGACAAAGCCACCTCCGCGGTCACAAATAAATCCTTGAGTACAGCTGCCGTTAATCTATTTGACAATTTTTCTTTTTTTTTCCATTTGATCGTTAACGATACTTTGAAGCAACAAACAACTGCACTCGATGGTTTACCCGCCACAATTTGTCTGATGCAAACCGGCATACTCTGATGAAACGGTATGGCCGTTTATTCATCAAGGGAAAAAGCAGCTTCACCAAAACGTTCTCTGCTGACGCAAATACGAATTGATATTTGCTGCACTCTAAGAGCCGTTAGTCCGTGAGCATAAGCTACCGTTAATCCGATCGAAGATGCTTATTCCATTTGGTCATAAACAATAAATTGAAGCGGACAAACGGCAACTACGCTTGAAGGTTTCCCCGTCATTATTTCTTACACACGAACCAACAACTGAAATGTCAGGCTTTTCCAAAAGTCAGTTGGCAACACAGCCAGTAAATCTCTTCCAGAAACCAGTGTAGTAACCTGTGTGTATTGTTCTCTCGTCAACTCCATTAAAACTGAGAATAATCTTTCGAGTCAAATTTAATTCATATTTTATCTCCCGGAATCAATGATAGTGCTTTGAGTTGAAATGCCCTCGGTGCCTTGCAGATTATCTTTCTTCTTAGGACTGTTAAAACAAATATTACGCACGAACGCCAGGCAAGTTATTTGCTGTATAAAACGGCCAACCTGTATTAAGCGATCACCCCGCCATTCTCCATGTGTGACTGCTTACTATAGGTTCAACTGTATTTTTGCAACTTACGAGAAAAAATGTTTGCGAACAGCTAGACATTTACTGCGTGGAATGCTTACTTTTGGCATTGTTCTCTTGTACGATTTCATAAAAAAAAAAGAAACATGTCCCTCCCCTTTTAACAACCACAAAACGCTTTCTCATCTTGAATTAAATTTTAAACGAAGACTTATCACAGTGGACGGAAGGATTGAAAATTGGGGAACATATAACAATAGCCTCTATTTGGCGAAAAATATGAACCGGTATTTGTCCGCGGACATTATCTGTTCCAAGATGCGAACAGTTTTCAGAAAGCGAAGCTTGAGAAAAACTGTGAGCATCAAGGATCAGATAATGTCCAAGGACAAATATCCGGACACATTTTTGCGCCAAATAGAGGATATTGTGTTTATTATTCTGCAAATATTTTGCAACGCGCGTGAAAAAATGTTTACGAACAGCTCATTGTAGGCAGCATGGGAGGTTTTCATTTGAGTGTTCTCTGGTACAAAATCTATGAAAAAAAATATCTCCCTTCTTCTGTAACAACCACAAAACGTTCCCTCACCTTGATCTAAAATTTAAACGAAGAATTATCGTATCAGACGTACGGTTTGAAAATTGGGAATTATCACTTAGTAAGTGATAATTCCCAATTTTCTCGCGTATCACCCGGTTTTAGCAGGGGGACGTACGATTACGTGCTGCGTTTAAACCAATCGCTAACGAGCAAAAAACATATGATGGATCATAACTTCGGTTACCCCTAAGTTTTAGCAGGGGTATATTTGGTCACATGATGCATATGGAACAATCGCGCGCGAAAAACTTTTCCCTTCAATGAAAAATTGATTGACAAAATAAAAGTAATCCTTTTCGTTTCTCACTCAGTTTCAGATAGTGACAACGAAAAACGTTAAGGTAACTTCTTTCCCGATCATCAGTTCATTCCTCTCCTTAAATTTTGCCTCTGAGGGTATTAAAAAGAGAACATATATATCGATAGTCACCGCTAAAAACATATATGGTCCGCATTATAAACAGTACATCTGAAAAAAAAAAAGAAAAATAAATTCCCATTTTCAATTTCCCATTTCATTTTCCCATTCCCGGTTCGCCATTTCCGCTTTCAGTAATATCCCTTCTTGATCTTAAATTTAGAACATGAAAAGTAAACTATTTCCGTTGACTTGCGTACATCATGCACGGCTTCCATCTAGCCACATATATATCATGTCGCTGTGCTATCAAATTCATTTCAGCGCTTGGAAAACAAACCCTTTGAGCAAATGTGGTATTGTGAAGATGCACCCTCCGCGTTAGATCTTTCACTTGTAATGAGGTCATTTGAAAAAAAAAAACGGCCACAAACTAGGCGATTTTTAGGTAGCTGTCATCAAAATCTGGTAAAAATGTCAAATTTCTTTTCTTTGCCTTTTAGTTAGAGAAAGCATTTACTCGTAAGCTTAATTGTCAAAAAAGTAGTGAAAAGTGTCATAACAATTGTCCTAACTCGAAAGTAAAAAAGCCTCCACCAGGCTGTTGACGTTTTCGCGGACTTTCGTCCTGTCTCGCTTTCCATATTTTGTTGCACCGTTGAAAAAAAGAGAATTTCTGTCACTCTTCCTGAAAAGTTGAGAAATAAGAGTCTTCGTGAAACGGCCAAAAAGAGAAAAGTCGCCTTGGGTAAAATCTAAGAGGCCAAAGGAGCTGAGGGAAGATTTGTCCTTTTCCCTAACTAGCTTCGCCCACTTTTCCTATTGTTCGCATTTACCAGAGAGCGAGCAAACTGATATGAATTTCGTTCACCACGCTTCATAGGTGAAATTCTGATTAGGCAGGAAAGTTATATCCCCACGCGAAAAAAACTAAACTATCCATGGAAAAGCATATGTATTAGCAGTTTGAATTCAACTCACGCACATGATGGACAAGGGTTGCGTTTTGAAATTGTCCCTCTCTGTTTTCCTGAGGGTTTTCTTTTCCAAGGTGTAAATGTATGAAAGTATTTTACATGATTACAGTGGAGGTATTCCGCACAAAGTTAAAAAGGGAAACATTTGTTGGTTGACAAATTAACAGCTGGCTGACTTACGCTTGCAGTTTAAATCAGTTCCACTCCATTTAACTCCTCCAGAATTAGAAATGACACAGGTCCTTCGTCCATCGCCGCTTAGTTCATATCCTGTTTTGCAAATCACCTCACAGGTGGACAAGTAGTCCTGGTTACAACTGTCCCCCTTAATCATCCCGTGCAAGGGAACTGGAAGTTTGTCACACTTTTTAACTGCGCAAATGAACAACAGACAAGGTGAATGTTAGCAATACGCACTCGTGAAAATGATGAAAGTACATTGTAAAGCAAGGCATTGCAGTTAAGGGCATAAATAAAGAGCACAGTTGATAAATAAATAAATAAATAAATACCTAACCTCGCTTAAATACTTCAAATGACTGATGATAGAATAGCTTAATCCCGTGATGACTGACATAGAGGAAAAAGTGGCAATAATCTATATATATAATAGCCAATTGAGATTGATGCCTCAGCTCAATTTCCATTTTCCATCAGATTTATCGAGAGCGGCCACCCTATAAGAAACAAGGCTCTTTGACCGCAAACAGCACCACGCTCTATACTTACTTTTACATTCCACATAACCAGCAGGATCACCCTCGTATCCCTGGATGCAGTGGCAGTCACTTCTTTTTGTGCTTCCAATCTTGCTATGGCGTGAGTTGACAGGACATGGCGTGCAGGACTTAGCGTAACCAATGTAGTCTTTGTAGGTAGAATAGGGACACTCTAAAAAGCATAAGGCGAACAGCATATTCGAAAGAAGCAACAATATTTTAGTCATTATCGCAAAAGCCTCATTCATATATTCAGAACCTTGAAGTAGACAGAATATTTCTCACTTGAACCTTCTTTAATAATCACGAGTACCATCTCCTGTTGGAGAGCTTTCGGAACTTATATAATTAACTAGAAAAGTCGTTCACCAACATGACCATACCTTCCTAAACAAAATTTTACAACGGTCAGTTTTTTTTTTTTTTTAAAATCAATCTGCTTACGGTCAAAGTGTGCAAAGCAAGGATTGTAGGTTTCACAGACATATAATCTGGATCAAATTATGGCCTCTATCGTGAAATGAACAGACTTAAACATAAACCTCTTTCGCAAAAGTGGGCCTAAAGCCCACGTATATAAATCAGCCGTTTTAGTCCTTTCAATATAATGAATATAATTTTAAAAAAATTGGCAAAAAATGCCTATGGACGCCTATCACCCCCAAAAAACTAAAATCCGCACTTCGCCGAAATCCTCCGAATGTCTCTAGAGCGAATGCTTCTCAGAAGTTCCAACTGACTTACTCGAAGGAATAATACTGGATCCCCGAACATGATGATTCGAATCAAAGCCGAGCTCTCGTTCCCGTTGAAACGGTGCAATTTAGATGTCACTGATTTTCGAGCCTTCGGATAATGTAAACCCAACACCTTTTCGATTAAAGGTTGGAAGAATTGGGATTCTAGTGAATTTTATTCATGCCATGCGACCTATTTGAATTCCACCTATGATTTCCGGTGAAAGGATTCGTGTACTTACGATGGCAGTCGTTAGTGTATCCGCTTCCATATAAACCCTCAGGGCAAGAACACTTATATTCCCCGCTTAGAAGACCGCACGCACAATAAGCTATACCGTCGCAAGAACCACAAAAACTCATTGGCTGATTAATTTCCCAGTCTATCTCGTATGGATCTGGTAGGGGAAAAATTAACAGACATAACGCTTAAAGACTTAGCAAAGGTAAATCACAATCTGCCCACTATCTAGAGATTGTTATCAATGAAGGAGGGCTGAACAGCACAATAGGGTGAAAAGATATTGATTAAAAGAAAATTTCGTCTAAACTAGCATTTTCTTCCGCTTCAAAGTAAGTTTTATCAGAAAACTAATATGGAATGTTCGAATTTTGGAACGAATCTTTCTTTATCATGTAAAGGCTAAACATTCGATTAACTCCATTAATAAAAAAAATTAAAATGATTTAGAATTTAGAATAAAAAATTTTGAAATTGTCTTGAGATTTGGTCGGAGAGTCCTAGTTCTGAATGATTTCTCTGGAGTATTTAATCAAGTGTTCGATCGGTAAATCACTACTGATTTGATAATCCTATCGGGGGGTTAATTATCTTAGTTTATTCGGGTAGATCCAACGATGAATGGCCTTGAAACATTTTCCTTCCGTATACAGGATATTTGGTGAGTATCGTAACCTTTCGGGTCTGAATTACCTCCTCTCAGATGATTCGCTAGCTCCCTGAACTGGGTAAAAGAATTATAATGAAATGCGTGGTTGTCATCAGTAGCAAGTTGCTTCAACACGTTCTCGTTGATACCATTCGTCACTCCAATTGAGAATATCTCAATGTTATTTTGTTTCAATGTTTTAGCAATATTGTTAGGATCTCCACCAGCATTCCACATTCCGTCTGTGAGAAGGAAAACGGCCGTTTTAGCAAGCGCATTTGGTCGCTTGTTGCCACTTAAAGTTCCAAATATGATGTCATAAGCGTACTGGAATGCATCGTGCATATTGGTTAATCCAGAACGAAATTTCAAAGCGTAAAAGCTTTTCTTAAAGTTACACTTGTGATTATTAATGTTCAAATCAGTCACGTAATTGATATCGAGGGTAGCTCTGGTGCCAAATAAAACTATCGAAACTCTTGTTGCAGCCAAACTGACTCGTATGTGGCTCAACAACGAGTTGACGAACACTTTTTCATCGTCGAAGCCAACTTTCATGCTCCTGCTCGAGTGATCGTAGTACCACAAGCTTCCAGAGGTGTCTAATAAAAATATAAGATCTGACAATGTATCGTTGTGCGTTCTTTGAAAATTCTCCAGCTGCAACTTGCCCTGTAAATCCGCAGATGTAAAACCGAGGAACGGGAAAGTTACCAGTAGAGTCACAAGGATTAAATCCTGAGAGATGCCCATTTCCAATTGTGAGATGTCTGGATGATGGAACTATAACAACTAAAAGTCCGATAGTTGAACGCCGTTTGTAATGTAAAAGCTGACATATGGATGTTTCCCACACTCAAGACAGGTGGGTAAACCTTTAACATTTTTCCGTCTTCGTTTAGTAACCTAGGCACATTAATGTCGATGGAATTGCGTATTTCTCTGAAGATTATGCCAGTTCCCTGAGAGATTTTTGGTCGTGCAGCTTAGAAAAGTCATACATGTCGTCCTTACAATCACAATTATGGAAGCAAACGACAAATATTATGATAAATTTTAAAATTTTTAACTCCCAAAATGCTGATTCTTTGTAAATAGTGATAATGTAATTAATATCATTTTCTTATCAATATGCCAGAGCGCACACTTAACTATCGAAGCTTTTTATGATGTAAAATTCTTAAATCGAAAAAGGAAATCCCGTTTTTTGGAATGAACTCGGTGTTGTTTGCAACACATTCTAAAACTAAGGAGGAAACGCTGATTATTTGCAACAGATTTCAATATTGACATACCCTACTGAGTTTATGAAAACGTTATAAGCGGCGTTATTGGTGTAGTGTATGTGTAGAGGACTAATTAGGCACAAAAGTAATCAGGAGGTAGACAAATCTGCTGAAGGAATATTGTCAGTTCACTCAGTGAAGCGGCTTACTCATAAAAACAACTTTCTTTTTATTCGTGTCCATGCAATGCGAGTGTATTCAAATTAGTAAAAGAGTTTCTTCAAAGCTCAGTAGCTACTGATTTGCAATTATCGCTCGTAACTACAACACTGCGTTTAACTTTTCATACCTTGAATAGTTATTAGAAAAACCATCAATTATAGATATATGTAAAGCTAACAGGACAAGACTAGTAATTACACTTCCATAACTTTCTCAACCAACGATTTGTCAAAAGGTCGGTAGAGTCACTCAGGGTAATTGGCCGGAATGTAATACCCAATTCCACCAATTGTTAACAATGAACAAAATCGTTATTTTAAGGGCCTTTAAGTGAAAATTAATTCAGGTTCTTTGTATGAACAAAATAACCATGCAGGGAGAAATTATGACTCAAACGATGAAGAAAAAATGCTTATTCCTCATTGGTGGTTTCATATTCTGATGATCTTTAAATAAAGGTGTACGAAATCACAATTATTGCTTAATTAAACATACGATAAACATATACATTTATTTCATAGGTACTGAGATTTACCCACAAAAATCGTAGTGAATAAAATTCGTACTCATTCTAAATGTAGCCAATCAGGAGTACGAACGACAAAATTTCACCGTGAAAAATTATCGTTCGTCCAATCAGCAACGCGAACGACGAAATTTCACTAATGATGAATGAACGTACTGAAGAGAACGTCATGCGAGAGCCGTTGCACAAAACCCGCGCGCTTTGAAAAATGGCCGAGGGAAGGTTCGCTTCTGTTTACTCAGTTGAAGAATTCATTATAGTAAACAGGGCCTTGCATGTCTGCTTGTGGATACGGTTTGAATTATTCGTGTTGGAGAGATATCATCATAACAGAAGATACAATTCGCATCCATGCCCGGCCATGTGATAACCACTGATTTCATTTTCCTTCCGTGAAAACTTAAATCATCATCACGCTTTATGAGATTTTAATCGCTTTTGGACTAATGTTATATCTTGTTCTAGTAATGCAAACAAATCCTGTTGACGATGTTACTCAGCCAAAAAAGGGGTTCTTGTAAGGCTTCATGCGCTGAGACTCACACGAACCAACACAAACACTTGAGAAATTATAACGTTTTTTAAATCGTGGATGAATAAATGTAATGATACAAATTGCACAAAAACATCGGAATGGAGGCTTTGTAAGTTTTCCTTGTCATGGAGAATGAAGACGCTCTTCGCAATTCGCGTTTTCCTTGGTGTATGCTCGTTTTAGGAGTGTTTTGCGGAACTTTGGAGGGAGACCGATCTAGCAGCCATTTTACTCCTAAAATATTTTTTTATCGACGGAACCTTTTACATTTTTTTAATTCTACTTATTTCTTTGATATTAGTAGGTCTTTCTTTCTTCAAAAGATAAACTCAAGTTGTGTTTTTGTCACTTTTTTTTCAGTCCAAAATTCATCATCAACGTGTTAATAACATCTCTTTTTTTAATGGTTAATTTCGCTTCGAATGTTGTTTATGGCTTCAGCGATATATTTTTCTGATAGATATTGCCATTTAAACAAATTAAGTTGTAAGTCACTTCCTCCACAATAAAAAAGTTACTTTTGAAAGGTAAGATGGAAAAAAATGAATCATCTACGCCACATTTGTAGTTTATTTCTGTTTTTTTTTCCTATTTTCTATTACTGTGAGTTTAGTACGTCCAAGACTTCCTCCTAACACAGGCCGAAATACCGCAGCTCAGGAAATCATGCTCGACTGCAGTTTTTTCTTTTTAAAGATTAAAATCTATTGTGATTAATCTGGGTGGGTCTATATTCGAATTTTACTCCAAGTTAGTGAGGTCAGACGGCATCTAAATTTGGCCTTAGGTGAATTCTCAAAAGCATGTTACTGGCCGTTATGTCATCTTGAAACTGAGAGAGTTATAACAAATAAACATAAAGAGTATCGCAGGAGTATCAAGGAGGTTCAAAGGGGTACGAAATAAATTGAAACCTTAAATTGAAGGTAGAAAATAAAATACTAATCAGGGTCCCCGAGATGGAACGATTAGCATTGGGTCTTGATTGAACAGAATCTTTAGTCAAATCCTGCCATCTTTACTGACACTCTGCTAACCTGTTTACAAAAACTCAGCATAAAAGTACTTTGTCGTGCAAAGTAAATACATAGCTTTCTGATGAAAACCCAAACTCTTATAAATTTGATATTATCTAAATTTCTCTGTTTTGAGGTCAAATTTCGATTGTCATTTCACGTAAAATCCATTTATCATAAAAAAGAAGAAGGAAAAAAAAAATATACCATTGCCATTTTAAGATAGAATTAACTTTGCTCCTTCTCCACAGAATTCCCTACTGTGTTTTTTATTTCAGTTAAGAACCAAAATAACTGCAAAGTTCCGGTTTTAGACTTCTTCATACTGTGGTAAAGTGATAGAATATCGAAAACTACAGTTCCTCACTTTTGTTTTAAAAAATAGATACTTTATACATTCCCCACTCTTCTCCTGAGTAGGGTTTCATTTGAATTTTATGTCGTAATAGTTGACCTGAACTAGTTTTCATGTCATTGGGACGCCTTACGCGCAAATGCTGCCTGTACAGACTCGTTGCAATTAATACCCTGCAAAAAACCGACGCGATATTTCATGGGAACAATAATGTTATGTCGAGATAAACTTTAAGACTACGATGCACAATTTTCTCTCAGGGCGAAACGGTTTGTTTTCAAGTTAGTTATCACTTGAGACCCATTTCACGTCTTAATGGAATAAAGAAGACATCTTAATTAAGTAAAACAAAACAAAGTAATTTGGACGAACGCAACATCTGTTCATATCAACTGTCAATACATGTATCCTATTTACATTTTAAAACTCCAAACGTCAAAACGTATTGGCTGGCCTGGCAATTTCCACAACAGTTGCTAACGATAGAACTTCCACCGCTTGCAGTAACCTAAGAATATACAGTTCACTGACACAGCTGTTTGACACATTCAAGTTCGAGTGCCTTTGATGAACCGTTCACTTGAAGAGCTCCTGGTAAATACTGTCTCACGAAAATCTTTCGTCATGTCACAAAAACCGCGACCAAAGCGGCGATTGTCTAACACACCAAAGTTTGCAGAGGAAACTTGTTATTTTAAAATGCTGCGAAAAACCAAGGAAAAGGCAGCAAAGCAGGTATGATTACACTCGAAATCTCGGGAGCAGTTCACTGATAACGCAAAGTGAAGTGAGCAAGTATGACAAAACGACATAAATCGATAAATTTTCCATACTGAAAATATTGCATTGACGGAAAGTAAAGTGCCAGAGTAAACTGCCAAATTCTGTATCTGCAAATTTTGGAGCATTTAGTTTTAAAAATTGACTACAATTTAAAAATTGACTACAATTTCATACTAAATAGCAAACTGAACCGTTAGCTGTTTACAACTCTAATGAGCGAATATCGATCAATTCAGTAAGTAACTGAAAATTCAGCGTTGATAAAGGAAATTTAAAGGTGTATGATAGCTTTGATCTTATTCTAAAATAAACAGTTTTTAACAAATTGTCATTACTTTAATTAACAGAAAGCTGACCAGCTCAAGGAGGCAGAGCTGCTTGTGAGCAAGGATTCGCCTACCTCCCGACGCCGAGGGAAGATGCTTCAAAAAACTGCAGAAAATATAGAGAAAGAAGCGCTAGAGGAATTTCAGTCCACATTCAACGCACATTTAGCGCACCAAGCTGAAGTTACTTGCTATGGTTATGCTGCCAATTCGCATTCGAGTTTTGCCTCGTAAACTCTTAAGCGTGCTAAATAAGTTTCATATCTACAAGTAATTGCCGGATCCAGGCGACGGAGCTATGTTTTTTTATTGTCAATGTTTAAAAAGGAAAGCATTTATAAGAAAACCAGGTATGGCAATTATTCCTGTAATAATTTGCATTTGTCGACGTATGCTAAATTAGAGTAAGGTTTTCTTTACATTTCATCCAGATTTTTGCACCCTAACTAGCCTTCTTTGAGGATTTGAAAAGAGTCATTTAGAGACTCAATACAGTTTCGAGTTGATGCAATACAATACTGTTGTTATTCCTGGAGAGGTCGTTTTACCTCATGATTCATAATGGCAATATGTCGGAAAAATTACACGACAAATAAAGGAGGGCACGAAAGTACTTGGCTAGCCTAACTCTCGTTTTGATATTAAAGATCATTACCGAAAGTGGATTTTTTTCATTACCCCTGTGCAAAGGACCGAATTCAGAAAAAAAAAAATTTTGGACGAGCCCGCAAGCGAGATATTCGCAATTAATTATTTAAGACGACCGATGGAAACGCTTGATTTCAAAACAACAGGAAGTTGAATCGAACGGTAAATGGCAAAACATGGCAGACTTTGCATAATGAACATTTCATTTCCTGATGGGAGTATTTTTTTTTTAAATAGACGCACTATGTTACAGTTGGAAGCTGATTACGAAAACTGACTCGAAATTTTGATGGAAACCAATCAATTTTTCAGTCCAGTCATATTACAAAACAATATCAACTGAAACTTGACTACTTGGGTAACAGGCGAAAACAAGCAGTTCATAACAAGAAATATACGAATTCACCTTCGTCTGTGATTTATCTTTGCACAACTAACGACTTATTAGCAATACCTTGATGCGATGCAGACTTCTTTATATGAAAAAAGGTCTCCTTAATATTTTAAAACACAACAACATTTACAATTATGTGTTGTTTTAACCAGCTTTAATCAAAACAAAATTTCCATATAGTGCCCGCAACGGGTAATATTTGATGACTTTAAAAGTTGTTAGTGCTCATGTTATGAGAAAAAAAATTAAATTTTGTCATTTAGTATAGGATATAAAAATTAATCTTGAAAAATAAAGAACATTGGTTCTCGACGGTTGCTAAGAAAATAAATGATTTCTGTCAACGAAATAATTACTGAACTGAAAAGAGCAAAGATATCAGAAGGATAGGGCTGTAACATTATGCTAGCATAAATTTCAGCATAATAGTGAGGCGAAAGAATCTAGAATTATGCTAGAATAATGTGCAAAAAAATAAAGAAATAAATTGATGCAAAAGAATATAAAAATGAAATAAAATAAGCATTTCTTTGACTCTGTGTTTTATAACAACTTTGCCAAAACCGCAGGATTTCCACATGAGATAACAGTCCATTTCACACTTTTTAACACTTAAACCACTTTTGGTTACAAATTAGCCGGGCATCACATTTCAAGACCAGACGTAGTCACAAATTGTTTCTCCCGACACTTCTTTCGTGCTCCAGTCGTTTCTTCATTTGTTAACTAAAACAGCTTAATTCATTGAAAAACTAGCACGAGATTGAACATTCACACGTTTGCGTTTCATTCATAAGTTAAATTTCCTTTTTTTTAAAACTACTATTGAAAAAATTAACATGTAATTTTTTTATTTTATCTTATTTATTTCTCCACTCCAAGTAGTTGTAAGTTAAGTTGTGTAAAAAGTAGTAGTGATAGGACTGAGCAGAGTTCAATTTGGGCTATAATCATACGAGTGAAAATAAGATCGAACGACGGCGCAGCGGGACTCCGATTTGTTTATCACGAGTTGGCTCATCGAACTCTCGGATAACAAACTGTCCGATAACAGCTTGGCAAGTGAATTAGTGGAGAATAGGAGTTTTTTAAACCAATCATAATCAAGAAAATTGTAATTTTTATGATTAACAAGGTAATGACTAAGCGATTTTAAATCTGAGAAAAAAGGGAGAGGAGAGGAGAGCGGCACATCTAGATACCTAATATAGGTATTAAGTTCTCAAGGCAATCTGGTTGACAATTACTACTGATGAGTTGATGCTACTCTAGTTTAGAGATTTGATAAATGTAACTGAGAAGATACTATTCAAATCCGACATTTCGACACTCCAGCTAGTGCCGTCATCAGGGGTGGTCTTATCGCTGCAACAAGATGTCCTTTATATGCTCACTAATTAGCTGCGCCTTTTTCAGACGTTTGATTCTACCAGTAAAACTCAAAGAAAGCTAAACAAAATGTTGCTTGATGTGAAAAAAGCTGTTAAGATCAGTGACTATACGTACAAAATGTTACACAGTAGTGACGGCTTATGTTCACTTTTTTACGGTTTACGTTAGGTAGGTAGGTAGGTAGGACTTTATTTAATGAGGGTAACATGTGACAGTAATAAAACTGATAACCTGATGGCTCTCAAAAAAAAAAAAACTAATAGCAATAGTTGTAACAATACTAATATTAATCAAAATGGCAAAATAAGATTATAAAATGTGGTTATATACAGATTTTAAAATTTACACGAATAATTGCGTAAGAATTTGATTATTTAAAATTATTTTAAAAAAGGAACGCTTAAAGTTTTTGACACTAGTACTCCGTTTGAGGTCCACACTAAGTTTGTTCCATTCCTTTGTTGCTCTCATAGCAAACGTTCGATCACCTTCCTTGCTTCTCTTATATCGAGGGCAACCTAAGTTAAGATTACAGAAACGGGTTGATCTGTTATGTGTGTCAGAGTTTCTAATAAGTAAATCATTTATATATTCAGGGGTATTGCCATTCAGCCTTTTGTAAGTTAAAGTGCATCGATTTACATATGATTCAGCCTAAAAGGAATCCACTTTAGGGTGTTAAATAAGCCGACAGAAGGTGTTGTTCTTTTGGCATCAAGAATTATTCTTGCCGCACGTTTTTGAAGACGTAGGACTTTCAAAAGATTTTCTTTACTGCAAGAAGTCCAAATCATACTGCCATAAAGCATTATAGGCTGAATGATCGCAGAGTAGTATGTGTCTCGTTGACCGCGTTTTTAAATATGGACTTATGTGTCGAAGGAGTCTCATGCGTTTCGCCAACTTTTTGCATAACTCCTCAATCTGGCGATTAATAAAAGATCGTGACCTAACATTACCCCTAAACATTACCCCTAAAAATTTGAAGTCAGTTACATGTTCAATGTCTTTTCCATTTAAGTTAAAATCTATTGTGGTAGAGGCGACAAGGTTCCGCCAACGATTCCCTGTTACCAGCATGAACTTGGTTTTCTGAGAGTTAATAGACATCTTGTTTCGTGCCGAACACACATCTAAATGTTTGAGATCTTGATTGAGAGCATGTGTCAGATGAGGGACATTTCCCAGCTAGAGGTTTTTGATAAAGTTGTATCATCAGCATAAACTTCTAGTGTTGAATCACGTATACTTAAAGGCATGTCGTTCACAAACAATAGGAAAAGAATAGGTCCTAAGATCGATCTTTGAGGCACTCCTTGTAACAACCGTGAACTGGTGGAACAGCAGCCATTTATACGCACATATTGTTTCCTTCCGGTAAGATATGACCCAAACCACTTTAATGATAAATTATTGGCCCCATAAATAGATAGCTTCTTAAGTAAAAGCTCGTGATTTATCACACGTGTCACCCTTTTCTCATTCATTAAATATTCCGCAGAATTCTGACAGGCGTGGAATACGTAACCTCGTTCGTTGAAAGCTACTACCGTAATATCAGGCTAATTCTCCACGTGCAACATATTCGGATTTAATAATCCCGCTGCGTAGATTTTGGGCATCTCGAAGATATCCAAGACTCGTTCGGCGACGGTATTTGCAGCTAGCGCTTTCGCACCAAGGTGCCCATTGCCTTAACCACCAAGACAGTGAGCAGCATTACTAGTTAATGAAGATGCCTTACTCTTTTAAGACATTGTAATAGTTTATTTAACTCAGTGTTGAACGAATAGCTTTAACCACAGGTTCTATTCAAGTTCTAACAGAAATTGTAATACACAAGTCTATATATTACCATAAAAAAGTTCGGATATAACGCGCGCTGTCGTTGGTTGAAAGAGCATGCTCTATAAGAGTATAGAGCTGAGCTAAAGCTGTCACACCGTCTGCCAAATTGTACTATGTCCGACCTTTTCCGGGACTTATCTCTAGTTTTTTTCCTTTGATTGAGAGTGAAATTTCGGAACAGGTAAGTCGGCCAATAGCAACAGATGAACCAAATAAAGGTTTGTGAACATGCCAGGCGCAGTAATTTACGTTATTATAACGTGAGCAGAGACAAAAAATCCTCAATGAATAAACAAAATGGACATTCCAAATTTTGATGGTTTTCACATTCATATTTCAAGCTTACTTACGGTAATAAAAATTAAACACAGCTAACACTCGTGTCGTATATATAGTTTCGTGTTCAAAAACAAAACAGAACAAAACAGGAATGATAAAAAATAAAGCAGTCAACTAAGCCTCAGAAATTACATCTGCCGCCCTCTGAGAGAACAACTAAGAGCTTGCTCTGATATCCTTTCCGATGCGTTGAGTTGAAGCCAGTCAATTCGACCGGATTTCGCTGGATATTAGAGACTAAAAGACTTCAGGCAAAAGTGTTAAATTTGACCTGCCGAATTACTGAGTTTGTAAACTATTGCAGAAAGTGAACTTTGATTGTTTGACATTTTTGACAACTTCAGTCTTGTACAGCCAATGGGATTATTTGAACCATTCTAACAGGAATTCTGATTAGCTTATTGTGGCGTACTTTGTGAGAGAATAGAGCATGATGACGACACAGTTGTTTGCTCTGGAAATAAAGTTTGTCTTGAAAATTGAAAGTAAAACGACTACGACTCGCGTTTCTTCCTGCACTTCTTTCGTGCTCTAGCCGCTTCCTACGTGCTTTACAACGGAACAGAGAACAGTCAAGGCTTCTCTATTTGTTAAATATAAACAAAGAGATGAAACGGTTTACAATCTACTGAGACATTAACTTTTCACACCATTCTGCTTGGTCTCTTTCGAAACACGTCATTTGCGGGCTTGATGGCTCTTGCTACCTCTTTGGTAAACATGATTTGAAATCGTTCATCTCAGAAAGTTAGCAGGCCAAGTGAGCTAAATGACGAAGTATTGCTTAAATTCTTAACAAGACAGAGACTGAAGTTGCGTCATGGCCAACCTGGTTCCTCACGCATGTGCGCTGATTGTTCTCTCGTGCAAGTCAATCTCTGCTTTCGCAAACCGTTGAGCCTTTTCGTCATCCCGTGACTCGAGAACTGAAAAGAAAAACCCCTTGGTAAGGAAAGTGACATTAAAGAACTTAAGCAAAGGTGTTTTAAGACGCGAAGTATTACTGGGATAGGAATGGTATTGATTATGGCATGCCTTGACACTAAAGCCTGGTTTTCACTAGGGACGCAAGCATAAGCGCAAGCACAAACGCAAGCATAACAGTTCTTATTTCACCGTGAAAAAGGCCTCGACGTAAGCTTAAACACAAGCGCAAGCTAAAACACAAGGATCAAAAAAATTTTACCTTTCAGGATTTCTCACATCTTAAATTTTTTCATTCTAAAATGTTTCGTTAAGTTGCCAATCTATGTTATTTTCTAAGGTGAGAAGCGAAAAGAATCGTTGAAACTATATATCCAAAATACTTTTTTTTCTTGGCTGGAGTAATTAATCGAGAGTAAAATTTCTCCCCACAGTCACCAATATCTACCAAAGTAGAATTGTAGTGAGAATCACAAATTGCCAAGGCTAAAAGAGCTTTTATAATTGTAATATACAGATCCACTTTTATTTGGACACTTCATACTATCATGTTTTTTATCAATTGCACCAACGCAGTGAGGCAAATTCCACAGGTCTTCGAATTCCTTTGAAATTTCTCTTCAGTCATCAGGCGAACTTGGTGGTCTTACATAAATGTCTCCCAGGGCCTTCCAAATTGCACCGCATGTCTCTCTTAGAATGTGGCTAACGGTGGTCCAGCCAGGGCAGTAACTGAAAGCTAATGATTGTTGATCATACCCACTGAGGGTTAAGCGTTCTGCAGCAGAAATGGGCTCTCTCATTTTAGTAGTCTTCTTGGAAATTAGGGGCCAACCAGGATCAACAGCTATTCGAATCTTTCTGGGCTCATGCGTTAGTATCTACAATTGAGGTGGTAAAAGCCAAAATAACAGTTCATCAGTGATGACAATTTGGACAATTTGTATAAAACTGAATTTCATTCAATCAGCTGAGGGAAACAGAAAGCTCACCTTAACTTTCTGGAGCTAACAGAGAGTAAAGTAAACATACAAAGTTTACCCGTTTATATTGAATATTTTAAAACTTTCCATCTCTGTATATAAGCTTACCTGAAATAATATTCACGATCTCCAAGTCGTAGCTCCTCCACGAGGTTGTAAAAATCACCTTAGCTTCTCCTTTCTTAAAAAAGATCCCTAACCCAAAGGCATTTGTTTTTCTCCTCTTTTGTAACCGTTTTCGCTTTCTTCGTCGCAAGAATAGAAGAAACAACAGGACTCGACGCTTTTAGGTGTCTGCCGCCATATCGGCCGAGTCGAGATCAACGAAGCCTTGTAACTAGTAAAAATTTTGTGCTATGATTCTTAAGCTTATGCTTTAAGACGTTCGTTTTCACTCGGCATGATTACCTCGAGCTTACGTTTGTGCCTGCGCTTGTGCTTGCGCATGTGCTTAAGTCGCTAGTGAGAACCAGGCTTAACAGATCCGCAGGAAGGTCCAACTATTGCATTTCAAACCAAACGCTGCTGTCAAAAAAGGTGAAAGGATAAGAACTCTCAACTCTCGGTTGCCTCAAAAACATTTGCGCTTAAGCTCCCTGTCGTAATCGTTTTCAGGCAAAAATTTCACCGACACCGTCCCTAAAAGATCGGACCAAGTGCATAAGATCCACCGACTTTTATTTCTAATCTTGATGTCTAGGTTCTGCGCGACTCGCAATTATCTCCATCACCTATGGAAACAACGAATAAATATGGGCCTGGAACTTTGTTGGGTATGGGAAAGATATCAGTTTTGCCCCATACTATTCTAAAACAAAACCTTAGTCTTGCAATCCTTAATCCTTACCTTCAAAGTACCGGCCTCCAGGCTTAGGATGGAAGATATTTCGTGTTTGTTGAGGTACGTTAGAAAAGCCTCCTTCCACAACTTCCCGCAAACCGCAGACGTTATTCAAGTTGAAGTACACGTGACCAGCAATATCGTCATTTGAAAATACGTCATAATCCATAACGGTCAAGTGTAAACAGGAACCAGTCTCTCTCAGCAACTCCGGCTCAACATCACTTAAGGAGGGAATTTGACACCTAAGTGTTTGGCAGTAATCAGTAAAATCAACACCAAATCAAGTAATAATTGTACTTACAAATCGAACTGCTCATCGAAAAGTGGAAACAAAGTGTTCTTGATGATTTCCGTTTTTTTCATCTCCTTTCCGTAAAAATCTTCTGGCAAAAGCTCCACCGTCACATACGGATCACACAGCCCTGATGCAAAAGGATAGAAAAAGAGAAAAAAAAACTTACAATTACTAATTTTAATTACAGCTTAAAAGCAGTAAAGGTAAAGTCAACAATGGATACCAAACAGGAATAACCGACGTTACTGGCTGAAAAAGCTACTTTTTCACGTGGTCAGCTCAAGGCTGAATGCTTCTCGAGCAAAAATCTCAAAATTTTCAATAAACAAACTTTTTGTCCTGACGACACTCTTCTATTTCACTGATACTTACAGTTCGTCTCCTTCGGTATTATTTGGATAATTAAGTGAGTGACTTTGGCTGAACTTTGAATTGAGAGGTTGGTTTTAGTTAGGCATTACCTCTCATCGCTGTTCTTCATCCGTACTGAAAAGCGGAGACTACACAGTCACAGCATAACATCGAAAGTCAAAATGTAGGACCTTCAAAACGTCCAGATAAACTCGGTATACTTACCGTTAGTATCTAGTGGTGGAAGGTTCTTTGCATTCAGCACTGTAAGAAGAAAGAATGTGTTTGCACTGCTCATAACAAATCAATTGTTAGGCATGGGCTCATCTAGTTTTTAGCACACTGGACCAGATCAGGTTCGGGTTCTACCCTGACCAGGTCATTATGTCACTTGTCTCAGAGTGCCTCTTTCCACTCCTAGGTAAAACTGGGTATCAGCAGAAAGCTAGGGCTGATACTTGCGGTGGCGGATCTAGGGGAGAGACCCGGGGGCCTGCCTCTCCCCTCTCCTCCCCTCCCTTTTTATGGGTAAAAAAAAAAAAAAGAATCTTAGACGGAAGAAAAGCTGGCAGGGCAAGCGACAAAAAAACCGCCCCCCTCCCCTTTTAGCTCAAGGTCTGGATCCGCCACTGACTTGGTGAAGAGCCAGAGGGTGCCTAAGAAACGTTAAAACCTTGGTCAGGTCAAGGAGGCCACCAGTTTCTTGATACTGAATATACAGAGAATACATTGATTGAAAAATATTCCAAAAATGCGCGTTGGATGTGAGATGACAAAGACACGTAACCAATGTCGTATCCAACAAGTGCGAAAAAAATTATTGGTTTGTCAGATTCTCACTGTTTTGATATTACAGTGGAAGCTTACTAAATTTATTTTCACGCAAAAAAATTTTCGAATCTGATTAAAACGTATCGAGAGGCACTGTGTACAATTATTATTGTTACTGGGATATTATTGACCCGTAATAGTTTTTCTTGTTTTTCTCTGTTCTGAAGAAGCGTTCGCCTTCAGCCGAAAAGGAAGGCGAAGATTAAAATGACTTTAAATGAGAAGGAAAGAAAAAATGATTATAATCTACCTTCGACTTGAAGCTTCTGGTTATTAAAATCATAGAAAGCTTTAAATGTTACGGCTCCATATTTCTCTTCGGCAGTTTCCTTACAAAGAAGCCACAACAAAGCAAAAAATGAGCTCCATAACAGTGGCAAAAACTCAAAATACAAACGATCTCTCACACTAAAGCTTTTCTGTGAATTTGAGGTTTTTTTTACTTCTTCATGTATCAAAAAGAGAGAATAATATCTAAAAGGCTCTTGACTGTACCTGTTCTCCACACCTCTCGGCAAAGTAGTGTTGGATTAACTCTGTTGTGGACATCTTGCGTAAGGCGAGGGTTTCAACCAAAATCTAACGAAACAATTTTTGCGTGGAAATTCTCTTAAAGAAACTTTCCCGTTTCGAGATATTTATGCGACTACTCTAAGACTTAATAGGTAGCGGCTTACGGGAACGTTTGCTACACTTTTCTGGCGTTGATGGCGATCTTCAAAAACCCCTCCATGGGCCAAGAGTGATCGGTGAGACAAAATGTTATGGGAAAAGTCCTGAGTTTCCAGTGGATATGGCTATGGTAACAGTATCTAGAGTGCACGTGAGTTTGCAAGCTCGCAATATCTATGGGCTGTTCTTTAACAACTCCGAAACAAAGGAAATGCTGAGACTAGTTGGCTAAAAAGTGTGAAGAATTGGAATCTCAAATAAACGTAACAATGTTCGCTTGAAACAGTGAGCACAACCTGTGCAAAAGTTAGGAGTCACGACATTTATAGAATTTCCAATTAAGGAAAAACTCACCAAAAGTTGAGTCGTATTCTGGGCTGTACCCAGACTAAAACAGATTGGTTGGACTGGTGCGGCGTCGGTGGGGGAGCATAACATGTTAATTTGGTTTTATTGACTGAGTTGATAACTTAAATGGCCACCGTGGAGAGTTTCTAAGCTGACGTTTCGAGCGTTAGCCATTCGTCATGGGTCTGACGAGGGGCCAACGCCCAAAAAGTCGGCTAAGAAACTATTTATGGTAGCCAGTTTACGTTATCAACTCAGTTGATTAAAGTACATTAGCTTTGAAATAACTTACTCGTGTTGAAAAAAGAATTCAGCAATGAAGAATTCAGTACATTTGGGACAATTTGAGAAGACTTGGTCTGAAGTTTTTTTCTATCGGTAACACCTTCAGTGTAGGTTACTGTTTGCGGGCTTGTCGGAAAAGCCTCATAAGAAAAACGGTTTCTGGTTTCAACATCACTGATTATTCAACCGCTAAGGGGTAGCGTCCATAAGCACGAGATATCAAACCATTTTGATTGCACAAATGATTAAAATCGTTTAATGTTCATGCAATGAACTAAAGAGTAAAAAAGTGAGCTGTTGTTATGCCACATGTAAATATTTCAACGGTACCTTATAGTTTCCCAGCTGCAGACGTTCCAAAGGAACCCCAACTCCATCGGCGTAAAAGAAACTCTGCACTATCTAAAAACAAAAGACAGAATTTTCCAATCAGTTGTAAAGTTGTACAAAAAAACATTACTTGAGTCATTGGAGTTTTGGAATTTCTCTTTGCTGTGTTTACACTTTACATACCCGTAACAAGTTGAGGACGAGAGAAGAAATTGCATATCTCAAAGCGTATCTCAAACATTACCGAGCGACGAAATGTTAACGGGAAGATAACAAAATGATCTTATTAAATTCACAAGATATTTCCAGCTCTCCAAAAGAGGCAAGAGATACACGATTACGTCTCGCCAAGAGTCTCACCTCAAGTGCTTCGCATTGTCTTTGGTAGAAGGACGCAGTTCTCTAATGAAAAAAGAATAATTAACTCTTCATAACTTACTGAATCATAGCAAAACATGTTAAATCAAACAAATAGAAGGAAATTGTAATGTATCATCAATGACCTTACCCCTCCGTTGGCTTTAATACCATTACTGAAGTTTTCAATC
The DNA here is from genome assembly GCF_964200805.1 of Pocillopora damicornis. Taxonomy (NCBI): domain Eukaryota; kingdom Metazoa; phylum Cnidaria; class Anthozoa; order Scleractinia; family Pocilloporidae; genus Pocillopora; species Pocillopora damicornis. The sequence goes on along the minus strand of NC_142679.1, from coordinate 9,454,321 downwards.
ACTATTTCCCAAATGAAATGGAGAATTCTGTGAACCAAGAACACGAATAACTCTCAACTAGTTCAAAAGTGTCCATATTCAACAAGGAAATGAACTAGGATGGTAAACGAGAATTGGCGTTGCAGCTTCTTTGCAGTTCTGTTAAGATGACAATTTGGACAGTTTTGGTCCAAGTTTCACCTGGTTCGAGTAAACACTGAAGGAAGAAACGAAATTCCTTCGAAATATCAAGCTGCATAATCTTAAACACTAAGCTCTGAGGATTGATATCCAACTGAACGTTTTCAACATTATTGCAAATAAGACGAGAACCAAAAAAAGGGTAATTTTGGCCTTGCGAAACCAATGATCATGTAAAGGGCTTAATTCATGCCATATGCAAACCACGAGACGTGACAGATATGAAGCAGTTTATCTGGATGTGAACATTTTACCTGTGAAACACAGATTTGACAACGCTTGTATTCAGAACCATGAGATCATCGTCCAAGTATTTGAGTAAAGGAACCACAACCTTAAAGTGAAACAGCAAAAAAATTGTCAAGTTGATATTAGCCATAACATTCAATATTCCAAATTCGCTATGACGACATTTTCACGCCACGAATTGATTAGAAGCATGTAACCCAGATTGTATGCTTCTGATTGACAGAGCCAAAACAAATTGTCAAGAATGTTGCAGCTGCAAAATCAAAATATATTGTTTGAATAAAATTCCACTGGAATAACGGATAGGTGCTCGAAATAATAGTCGTTCACTTCTTTCCATGAACGCAATTGCAACGAATGCACCGTAATGATTCCATTTAACGTCCTCGTTCAGATAAGCGCCCCTAGATTATGAGCGCCTCCTTTGAATTTGATTATGCTAATAAGTGCCCCGATTCTAATAAGTACCCCTTTTGATAAAGCATCCTCATTCCAGTAAGCGCCCATATACCAATAAGCGACCCTATCCTGTTTCAGTGACAGCACCGGTAGAGTACGTGTACATTGAGATCAACCACGGTTCATCTTACTGCAATTGCTGATTCCTGAACAAGGAATAAGCGCCATGTTTCGTTTAAGCGCCCTCCCCCCTTGAGGTACCAATAATAAATAATCGCCCCGGGAGCTAAATGGAATCATAACGGTAAATCTGAAAACATTAAAGAAAAACGGCGGAAAGTAAATCAAACGATGAAATAATCCCCGCTGTCATTTTTGGCGATCTAAACAATTTCAAGAGGATGCTTTAAAAATAAGGGCGTCCTATGACAGCTATGAATATCCACTTTATAATATTTAAGAAAATGTCTTTTTTTCCCTACAAATTAGCTGCTTTTGTCACTATTGCGGAGACACGGAGCTCGTTATTGACCTACTCTATGGGTTAGTGGCTTGATTAAAACAACTTAACACGAACGCTGAGAAACATCCCTTTGAGGATCTAATCATCATCTCGTCTAAATCTTCATAAATGAAACTTACTTCTTCAGCTGGCGTGTCTTCTGGGGCACAGCACAGTTGAAAAACAAATCTCTTGATATCGACCCCCATCTATCAAGGAAAAAAAATCAAAGAGTCTACCAGAAGAACAGGGATAAAAACGAAATACAAAAATACATATGAACGAGGGGAACCGAAAGGATAGCGAAAACTCGAGAAGAATGCACTGACAAAACTATATTCTTAGAGAAGAAAGGGCACTGTTTTGATGGAGCGCAAGGGAATATATCTCAAAGACGAAAGCTTGACGGGATGTTTACAAGGAAGCGCGAAGGGCCCTTTCACGCGTCCTGGTAAACTTTTGAGCAAGCGCGACAAACGCGCTGAATAAGAAGAAAGAACACACCTTTTCACTAGTATAAAGTTAAAATGAACCACTGTATACGAACCCGGTGCCCAATGTGCTCAATAGCATCGGCAACCTTATTAAGCATGTCGTCGTCTGCACTACATAGCATATTTTCCAGAGCTGAGCGTGCATGCTTTCCACCTCTTTCACCATGCGCTGTTATCAAGGCGTTAATGACATCTTCCCAGCCCAGCTTCTCAGGCAGTTTCGATAACCAAAGTCTCATGTATTCAATGTTATTCAAGGTAACACATAACTGAGAGATTTTAATAGAGAATACAAAAACGTCATACTTAAAAGGACTATCTATGAAGTTTCACGAAGTTAGCTGCCTCGTCATTCAACTTATTTTGTTGATCACAAGGATTACCACATACAAAGGAAAGAAGTGTAGGTTGTTCAAATTTCTCAAGTTATATTGTAAGTTATCAAATTTCTCTTTGAAACGTTATTTTCATAGAATAGTGTTCATTGGCATCACAATAGCAACAAAGAAACTAATTTGCCAACCTTCAGTTTTGAGAGTATACGACAAAAAGAGCTAACGATAGAATGAAAAGCGATAAAAAGAAGGAATATTGTTGTTGGCCACTTTTAATCAGAGCACATGACTCAAAAGAAGCGTATCTATTCAGAGATTCGGGTTGAACATACCTGTTCACTGACGTCAAACTGAGAAGGATCCTTGTCATAATAGTTATTTTTAATCATCTTGTCGAACAGAAGATCAGCGTAGTATGATCCACTGCTACAAATTTGCTGTGGTATAAAATTTCATTTTTTGTCACTTATGTATAACGTTAGGTACCTACCATTTAAACGTTGTTTTTAAATCAGAGAGATCATTTGATAAACTCCCGAAAGAGGATTACAGTATTATTCTAATCATATCGTCTCGGTGAAGTGCACCATAAGTGTTTACAGGCATCTTACTTACGTTGGTGATGTGCATGACAAACACGTAGGATCCAGATGGGTCCGGCCAAGCCAACTTCTTCCAGAATTCTCGAATCTAAGAGGAACAAAAATGGATTTACATGTACAGCGACAAAGTCAGTCAAAAAGAAGAAAGCAAACAAGTGGGGAGAGAGACACAAGCCATACACCTAACTCTGTTCATATACCTGGTAAAAGCAACCAACTCCATCGATGGCTGAAGTTGAATGACTAACACTTGCATCAATCCTCAAGATCTAAATGATCAAAGTTAAACAAAAATTTTTTTTCCTTTATCGAAGTTTGAAGCTTGCGATTCCCCGGCAAGTTTCCCCCGGTAAAGGTATGGTGGTTCATAAACCCATTGAGGATTTTCGACAATTAATATATTTAGTTATATTATGTTTATATTATATTATATCATATTATATTGTATCACTGTATGAGTAATTCCTTTTATTCCTTCTGATGTATTATAATTAAACATGGCAAAAATAAACAATAAAATAAATAAACAATATATGGTAACGGGCATCTGTCGGTTTTTTTGACAAACAATGGCGAGATTTTTTTGTCCTATGATGTAACCTTCTTGTTTCGAAATGTGCCTCACGGCGCCGGAGACAATTCACATAATGGTTGACAAAACTTTTGTCGATGACCGGCTAGATAACTACTGACTGCTTCCTGAAAAATTACAATTCAGCCCTGTTTTTACTTTTGTCTCGTCACAATTTCTCATCAAACAGAAAATGTTTTGTTAGTCGCTATTTTTCTAGCTAATACTTAATTGTTCAATTCATGACGCTATGTCATTGGGAAAACTGGTAGAAGTAACATCATTATGCAAAAGAGGGGACGTGCTCGGGAGAGATGAAGGATAGAAAAAGTCCTTTGAGGTACAGAAAAATTAAGATTATTTATTCGCCTTAGTCCTGGATTTCCATTACTCCACATTAAATAGCCCCAATATAAAGGAACACGGTATTGAACCCTCTAGACTTACCTTGTCAATTTCAACTGCTCTTTTAATTCTCTCTTTGGCCTTAACTTGTGCAATATCGAGCCAACGTAAAATAGACTGTTTGAACCACCCATGATAGTCATCCAGGGCATACACATGGTCTGGCCTGAAACATAATGATTATGGAACCTTGTTATATAGGCCTGTTTCTGGCCGAGTGCAAACATTTCTCATAACGGTCGAGCAAGTTAGAGGTTAGTTTATCATATGGCATTCGGACCATGCTTGTTCAAAGGGCTTCCACCGTAAGGTATTTTCGAGGGTGCGAGCAACTCAGACAGAACATGTTTCTTCAAAGACAAATGTATTGAACTTTAAATAACTTTTAATTAAAGGGAGACCGCTCAAGAAAGGTTGAGGACATTTAAATTGAAATATTACATCAGCATCAATAGCGGCAGGTTATTGTCGAAGCAACTAGAAGTTTCTCTCGATTCGACCACGAGTTTTCATTAAACTGAAAAAAAATAGAAAAAAAAAGAAAAAAGTTCTGGGGCAAGTGGGATTAATTTAGTTCATTTGTTATGTAATTAACTTCAATGAAGCGAAGAAGAGTGTTTATAGCAGATATATTCTCTTTATTTGTATTGTTTTTATTTGTTTGTTTATATTTATCTGTGGTCTTCTTGCTGTCCTTTATAACTTTCAGTCTCAGTATCAGAAGTGTTCACATCTTCGCGATAACAAATTTAGCTAACAAGATTTGGGCCATTTTTAGACAAAGAGTTAAAGCTATCGATCTTTCCACAGATCATTTTCCGCTCTACTTTAAGAGCGATTAAGTTTACGAAAAAGGACTTTCTTTGCCAGCACTTTAAAGCGTGTCAGTGTACTAGTTCTAGAGCACTGACGATGATTTGTTTTCTTACATTGACTCTCCTATGCTCCGGTAACTAATGACTTCCTTCACGGCCAAATATAATGAAAACAGCTTCTCTCCAACAATGTCAGCGCCACCTTCCTGTTTAAGACGCTTGTTGACATTCCCCATAGTGTTGTGAACATCAGATGCAAGCTAAACAAAATAGATAAATAAAGGGGTAAGTTTCTAAAGGAACTGTGGTGCTGCGTCGGTGGGAGAGTATAGCAGGTAATTTAGTGTTAACAACTGAGTTGAAAACGAAAATTAGCCACCGTAAAGGGTAAAAAAGCTGACGTTTCAACCCACAATTCCTCCAATCGCTCTGGCGAAGGGCTAACGCTCGAAACGTCGGGTTTTTTACCCTTTACGGTGGCTAATTTACGTTTTCAACTCAGTTGTTAACACCACATTACCTGCTAAACAAAATAGAACCAACAAAAAAATATATAACATTAGAACATTTCACGATACCTTCGGCACTTTTTTCTGAACCAAAGGGTTACCCAAGTATTTCTGGACGCAAAAAGGAAAATACTTAACAGTGACCTTAGTTAGGAGTCGACCCCTTTACGCCTGACACAACGCGCAAAACACGTGTCATCGACACTTTCTTCGCACATTAAATACGTTCTATGAGAAACTGAAAGGAAGAAGCGGAAAATGCTACAATTTTTTTTCATGCTTCTCCAGATCCTGACTGAAATAGTAACTTGCTTTAAGTTTCGAAACGCTATGACACATGATCTATCAATTTGTTGATAACCTAATCATTAAAGATAGAAAATATAGCCAAACAGACGAACAAACGAGAGACCAAACTCTAAATAACAAGAACCACAACATTTTTGAAAAGACAATGGGAAAAAGGATAATTTCATCACTTACCATTAATTCCAACTGGTTGTAAACTGTAGTGAAATACTTCACTCCCGTTCTGGTGCAAAAAATAAAAACATAACTGAACGGTAGAATATTAAGTTGAAACTTGTGTTTTTGGTTTCTTCAAAATGGCCCCTCGATAGTTTTATCGTATCATTCATTCGCCTCCATTCCCTTTCAGTAGCCACATCATTGAGACTAGAAACTATTCTCGCACGAAAGATTCGTAGCAAAAAGGATTAGAAAATTTTGCTATTCTGGCCCTTTTCACCCAATTCACGACGTTAGATAACCGTTCAAATTGACACAAGTTTGCGTTTCAGTATGATCCGAACATTAAAGGGGGAAAGGCGTGCAAAACCTTCTTTGCATGTTCTCGGTCAACTGAAATTGGATCTCTCTATGCATTTCCCAAGGTTGTCGGTTTTCAGATTTCAAAATCTTAACTTTGCCACGAGCCACTACAAACACTTTAAAAGCATAAATTGCGTTGTGTGGATCGCAGCTAAACCTTCAATGAACACTAACACTGCGAATATCTTTCTGTAACAGGCCTTGGCTTGAAACATGTCTGTTACTAGAGATTCAGCAACATCCACCATAGCTGATAGCATAGCCTCTTCGTTCTAAAGAGCAAAAATAAACGTAGTCAAATTTACAACGAAATCTTAGCATGGTCAAAACCCCGTATACAAATTTTTCATCTGAACAAGTAATCAAGCACTCTTTTGAACAAAATCAACTTATTTCGGAAAACATGTCTTATTGTGTGCACAGCATGTACAGTGAAGCCACATGTTGTCCACATGCTACCAGAACTTACTATGAAAAATAATGGTGAGAAAATAAGCCATGAATGGCTGTTTGGCATTCATCACAACGTAAACGCGTCCCATAGCTAACAAGATGGCCCTAGGGTTTCCACATAAAGAGATACAATCAGGTGAAAGCATGAAATCAAGGAATAGTGAGTTGAAGCCACAGAATGATAGAACAAAGATTAGATGGAAGTGAAAAGAGGTCTCTTCCATCGAAACAAACAAACAAACAAATAATAATAAACACAAGAAAAAATTTGCGATGCGCCTTCACATAGAAGGCTTACGCGTGGAAGAATACTGTCCGATTCCCACTTACAAGACGAGCGTCATGCATCAGGACGATTACTAGTCTCAAGCAAAGTGCAAAGTTAACCAAACCTACGTTTTGAGTAGAAGGCATAGTCGACACGGGGGAAGAAATTAGATACAAGCTGGCCACGTTTGCGTGATCAGGATTAAAAGTAAGGAGAATAGTAAGAATCAAAAGTAAGATTTATATGAGTAAGTGTTTCACAAAAGAGGACGGAAGCTCAAACCCCATGATAATTTGCATAAGCTTTGGTCGAAAACATCAGTTCTGTTTAATAATAGTGACTGTAAATTGAAGTTCCAGGTGACAGTTGGATGCGAAGTCAATATTAGCTTCAAGCTCTCCTCTTCTACGCGAAACTGCCGAAAACTGGCGGTTTTTTTTATTGTTTCGTAATTGTGTAATAAACCGTGATCCTTGTCCGTGTAATTGAGGATTGACACGCCCAACGAATAAATGAAAATGGGTTTGCCCTTTTCCTGCTTCTCGTTGCATCTTCATCAGGTTGGTGACAGAGAATAAACGAATAAATGAAAATGGGTTTGCCCTTTTCCTGCTTCTCGTTGCATCTTCATCAGGTTGGTGACAGAGAACTTTGATGAAGGAGTAGGAATTCACGGCGAGCATAGTTGGTGTCTTTATTCTAGGAGGGAATACCTTGACAAAAGAGCCTAGATTTTATTTAGATAAGGCTGAAATATTTTTTTTGCGTTTGACTCTGCTTTATCTTTTTGCACATTACTGCGCCAAGGGCACGCACCTTTTTCTTTACTTAGGCAAAGTCTGTGATCCAGACGAAACTCGTTTGGTTTTGCCCTAAGTCCGAAATTTGTGTGATTTTGACGGAAACAATTTTTGCCCCGCAACCAACGATAACCCCCAAAATTACGAGCTATGGGCAGGTTTTATAAGGATAAAACAGTACAACAATCAAGGCTCAAAAGTTTGGGGAACATACCTTTGTCTGAGGCTCCTTCCATGCATACACTTTCTTGTACCAAGCAAGGGCTGATTCCTGTATCAAAAGTTACCGAGAGGGGTAAACAACATATGTACAATTAAAGGTTATCAGTTGCCAGTCAGCTTCTTTAAAGAAGTTCAAAACTTGTAAGGCTGAGTTTTTTCATAGCACCTAAAACTTATCAGAGGATGCCCTCTAAAACGGATAAATTGCTGCTCTCACTCACTTTAAGAAGATTTGACATTTGAACATTCAATGGTTCCTTAATTGAATTCTTGAAAACTTCGAGCTTGTATAAATTTGACAAACACCTACAAACAAACAAACAAACAAAAGAAACGTAGCACATCAATGGTTGTGGCCGCATCCAGGAAGAAGATCTATAATGGAAAAATGAGGTGAGCTCGTATGGTAGGATAAACTTACTCCAGTAAATTTATCAAGCGACTGAGCTTTCCTTTATCTGTGGCAGGGAAAACGTCTCTATATTTTATCAATAACCTCCAACAGTTATCTGTAAATATCTTTAACGACTTGACCAATGAATGTTCCTGAAACATGTAGAAGCAAGATGCAGGTTATCGCATAATAATTTACAAGTTTCAATCGCAGCTACAACCAATAATAGTCCGGGTTTAGCTAAGTAAAGAGCTTGAAACTAGTTTGAAATTCATCCTAGAAAAAAAAGCATCTCTAAACCTAAGTTCCACAGTTCTAACTTTGTTTTCCTTACACTCATTTTCACATGTACCTCTCGTTGGCTGAGTGCCCCAGTTTTCCATTCCTTCTTTAGAGTGCTCACTAATACGTTTAAAGAGCTGTACTTCATTGGCTCAAGCCAGTGATGGTGACTGAAAAGCATCCAGCGACTAAAAACATGTAAAAATTTAATAAATCAATGCAAATAAGTGATCTGAAAACTTGCTTCTTCATATCACATTTCTTCTGTAAACAAAAATAGTAGTGATAGTTTTAACTTAAAGGCCACTTGGAAATATCACTCTGTCAGTTGTGCACAGTCTTTTCAGTCAGTTGTAAAATTTAGTCTTTACGCATTTATAGTCGCCCAGTTCTAAACTTCACGCGTCAAGCTGTGCCTCCCACACATTTGGTCTTAATACTCTGACAGGTATACGGGCTAATCCCTTTGGTTGCAAAAAAATTATTCTGCTCGTTTTATGCACAAATTCGATCGGTTGTAAACATAGTAATATGTCAGTTCTATGCACTCATTCGGTCGTTTGCGGGAATTACTCTTTCAGTTACACAGACTTGCACGGTCACTTGTAAAAATTACCCTTCGGTCGGTTTTACTACCTAGCAAATGTTTATATTACATAATCATATTAATTCTGCTTTCTGATTTAGCGACCAATGCATCCCATGTGAACATCTCTTGGTACCTCATTCGTTTGTGCCGGGAAGAAATAGAATAAGGCAAAGAAATTGTAAAAATCAACTAATAACTCACATGCTGACTTGTTGAAGATCGTTTAACTCATTCTGTAGAGCATGTTGATGAAGAATGAACTCCGCTTGTGGACAGAGCTCAGTTGAATTTCGTTTGCTGTCAGTGTCCTATGAAAGTTCAAACACAGACGTTTCGCACAACATATACGCGTTCCAATTTTCAAAGAACAATATCAATAGTAAGACCTTTCATTTGGCCAAAACATTTGGATAATTAAGGTATTATTTTAAGCGTATTTCAATCGTTTGGAAAATACAGCTCGTTTTATGGGCAATTTAATTCACAATGTAATTCTTCCTTTAAAAAATACTTAAAACAAAGATTTCACTTTACTCATTCTTTTCATCTAAATCTTTGTAAGAATCATTAACAATAATTGCCGATACCATTATCGTTATCTTCAAAACTAAAATTCAGTTATTAATAACTCATTTCAATGTGTAATTACTAAAAGGATACGACGTGACTGTAAAGGTGGGGCCATGCCACCCACTCTGAAACGCGATAACATCACAGCAGCAAAGCATTTTCAAAGGTCCAGACCTCTCCATTATCTTACGTGTGTTAGGAATATAATTCAGTCCACAGCTACTGCATTACTACACACTGATATTACAATACAATTTATTTTACGTCGGTAACGTAGGGGGTGGTTACCCAATCCCCCGAGCCAATGGCTCATGTTGAAGACTTACACTTACATTACTACAAATTGATTATAAAGGAAGAAAAATATCATTAAAGCTAACCTGGTAGTTTTCACAGCCATAATGAATAAATTCTCTTAAAAGCGCACCATGGATATCCAGGGTTGTTGGATAAAGATGCTTGATTTCATATGGAATGTCAGGTTTCTTGAGAATAAAAATGAGTGTAAGATCATCTCAGCAATATATATAGGGTGTATTGTTATAATTATAAACAGGGTAACAAGCGAATTTTAAGCGAGTTGATAATTTCAAATATAAGTCTTTCATATGGCAAGTGCTGTAAAGCCACAAATGATAACATCTCCCATCTCATTGGAGTATCTAGCACCTCTGCACAAAAGGTGTCATAAACTCACTAAGTAATAAATCGCTATATCCCTTAATCTGACCGACAAGACTATTGGCTACATTTGGCAACATTCTTCGCGACTTTGGTTAAAAATAACACTCTTTTTTAGATCTTTTCTCTTTTTTTTTCTAACTCTAGCAATCCAACTTTTTATTGTATAAAGGTTCAACCACATTCACTCGATATGAAAAGGTCATTCCAACCGTAACTTTGCGGAAGAAATATTGTTGGAGAATAAATTTCTGCCAAACTGGCAGAGAGAATGGGCAAAACAATATAATGCAATTACCGTATTAATCAAAACTATTACAAAACTCTCGAACGTGATTAGATATAGCCCGACAGACAGATACCAGCCCGATTTGAGCCGACTACCAGGACAGTGTACGCGTCATGCTTGTAACTGGACAGTGTAATAGGACACTTAACACGAAATACCTGTGTAGGTGAACAGAACGCTTCATGTACACGCTGTTGTCTCGTATTTGGCCGAGTTAACTGTTGCTTTTTTGTTAAAACGTAAACCGATGTCTAGTTTCTTTCTCAAATTTTATCATAGTTTTGATTAATTGGTAACTGGACTTCGTGACGTCTAATTGTGGCTGTCTGTAATCATACTCGTAATTAACAAAGCGGGCTCCCGCTTCGCGGTCGTCCGAGTTTGGTAATCACTCCTATGATTACAGACGGGACTGGACTCCGCTCGGTTCTATTACCATTATTAATCGAATCAGGAGTAGTTAACTTAAAAATCATTAAAATTGGTTAAAATGGAAACAAATCGAACAAAGAAATCCAAAATGGAAAAGGGGAAAAACGGAGTCTGTGCGAAGTTCAGTAATTATTTTCAATTTGTGTGAATGCTTCCTTTGATTTTAGTTTTAAATCTTTACTTCTGACAATTTGCCAGCCTTGAAGAGAAATTACAGGGCCTCTGTAAGTTACCTTTCCAGTAGTAAGGGTAATTTTAAGATGACAGTGACCATCCACGTGAGATTTTGAAGAACGTCCTTTAAGCTTGAACCACTCGTCAATGCCAGCGGCTGGAATTTCCTGAAAGAGATTGTACCCAATGCTTATGAGCTGCAAATCCAATATTGGACGAAAAAAACGCGTTAAAAAATCATCTACCAGACAGTTCACATTAAAATAACTGAACTTTGAACTGAACAATGATTTAACAAGTCGATACAATACACAACTATTTTAGGACATTTACTGCGCGTACTTGCAGGGTGGTAATGGCTGTAGGGAATTTGAGCGGTTAAAAAATGCGACCTGAGTGCTGGAAACAAATCTTAACTTTGTCCAACTTGACGACTTTGAAAGGTAGCACATCATCAGTACTTCCAGTGTGTTCAAAATAAGATACATACACAAACCGACAAGAGAGCAGGTAATGTATATTGCTGTATTTGTATATATTACGAAGCAACATAATGACCAGCTTCCACTTGGCTTGTTAGCTCAGTTGGTAGAGCACTGCACCGGTATCGCAGAGTTCATGAGTTTTTGAAAGGTAACACATCATCAGTGCTTCCGGTGTGTTCAAAATAAGATACATCCACAAACCGACAAGAGAGCAGGTAATGTATATTGCTTTATTTGTATATATTACGAAGCAACATAACGACCAGCTTCTACTTGGCTTGTTAGTTCAGTTAGTAAAGCACTGCACCGGTATTGCAGAGTTCATGAGTTCAAATCCTGTGCAGGCCTGAATTCTTTTGAGGCCTTATTTAAACTACTGCTTAATTGTTGTTCATTACTGCGAAGATCGATCTTATATTTATTTCTCAATCTGCAGTTAACATATCATTTTCCTATATTTATAGCTATAGAAGCAAACTTTTGTTATTAGTGAGGTCATCTATGTATCTTTCCTCTGACAGATCATAAGTGAGAACCAATCACAGCGTCAAAGTTTGTGTAATTCAACTTATTATATGTAATTAGGAATAGACTGCAGGGGGATGTATTCCTCTTTTTCTATCAGTTACCACTGCCGCGATGTTCTCTCTATTTTTCTTTCTTGCAGCTCTCTATTCCTTATCCGCTGTCTAATTATACATAAATATTGTCAAAATAGTAATAAAGAAAATAGTTTGGATTGGACTGATTTGTACCTTAATTGGTATTTCAATGTATCCGAGGAAATCATCAGTATTGCCATCCTCTCCTGATTTTCGAGCTGACTGCATGACATCTTTGAAAAACCTATCAACAGATGAGATGAATAACTGTAAAGTGTCACATAATGTCGCAATTCCCAAGAGTATATGAAGAAATTTAGGACGTGCAATTGACTCGCTAACCTTAAGACTCACTACACACAGCCTGCTGGTAAACAATATAAGACTCTTTCTACACAATTCTTAGTTACATTTTCTGTTTCTAGTGTCTGAAAATGTAACCAGTATGCATTGTAAAGAAAAAAATCACTGAGGTAAAGAGAGATGTTCACACTTTCTAAGAAACATTTCCTTCAACAATTAAATATCTCCTGAAGAAATTAGAAAATGCCCAGAAAAAAAACCTTTTTACAATCGTTCAATTTTTTAATTCTTTCCCTAAGTCTGAAGAGCAGGTGTCCACACTTATTCAAGAATTTGTTAATCAGTTTCATGTGTGTAGCCACATTAACATGTGGCAGAGTGCACTACGTTCAATGAGAAATAAATGGGAAATCGCCAAATGGCCAAGCTATTACTAGCATCTTTGACTGCAAAACTGTTAGATTTGATTGTTTCAACCCACAAGTAAAATTTAAACTTAGATTTCTGAAAGAAAGTTGAACAGAGGGTAAGAAAAAGACTCTAGTGTTCATATTTCACCTTCCCATTCCAGAGATCCCTCTTATTTTTGAAAGTTTTCGGTCTTCTTCCTTAAGTAATGCCTTGTCATCACAGTCCCTGAAATCGAGAGTGACATAATTCGATGAGTGCAATACGATTTTTTAAAACCAAAGACTCCTAATGTGAGATTTGCATCCCAAATGGTTCTTGGTGGCTAAGACCTCGAGACCCCCGTGATCCATATCAGACCAAAAAACACTTGCATGCAAAGACTTTTTTTAACAAATAGAGAGGCCTTGACTGTGCTCTGTTCTGTTATAAAGCACGCAGGAAGCGGCTAGAGCACGAAAGAAGTGTAGGGAGAGACACGAGACGTAGTCGGGAACTTCAGCCGAATTATGGCTCATAAAACACGCGAGTTTTTCACATGACAAGGTAGAAAACAAACTGTTCAAGGCGAGTGTTTTTTGAATGAACGACAGCCGAATTCACCGGAACATGAAGATCGCTCGGAATGACAGCGCCTCAAAACTCGGCTGCATTGACTGAAGTGACTTTCCACAACGCATCGGAAAGGATATCAGAGCAAGCTCTTATTTTTTCACTCGAAGGGCAGCCGATGTAGTTTCTGAGGCTTGCTTTACTGCGATGACCGGAGATCGCCAAGATGAGCGAGCCGCGATGGACTTCAGCATGATCATGATCATGATCTCCGACACCGTCATGATTAGTATGAATTTTAACAGTTATGCCAGTTTGGTTATATTTTGGTCATCATTTCTGTTTTGTTCTGTTTTGTTTTTGAACACTGAACTTTGTATACTATGTGAGTGTTCGCTGTGTTTGATTTTTATTACCGTACGTAAGCTTGCAATTTAACTGAGCGTGAAATTCTATTGCCTACTTTGTTTTCCCTTTGAGAATTTTCGTATCTACTCACGTTTTAATAACGTTCCAAGATAAAGCACTATACACTGAATGACCAACAATGAGACGCTAGCAGGAAGAACCTCTTTTCTCAACTGAAGATGGAGTGACTGTCACACTTTTTACTGCTGCCCAAATGAACATATACGTATTTCCTCCCCCAAGGAAAGTTCTATTCACAGACCCGTGGTGCAACTATGGGCTCGCCCTTTAAATATCTATTATTTGTCTGCAACGTGTATATGAAGGACTTCAAGCAGGAAGCTTAAAGCATAGCTAACACATGGCCTTTGATGTGCTTGTTATTTAACGTTGATGTGCTTGTTATTTAACCATTAGAGGCAGTGATCAATGCTTCAGTAAAATTATTTGTATTAAACCTATCGTCATTTATTTAAATTTTCAATCTAAATATTTCCCTTGTGGTCTGCTTCGTTCCCTAATGCTGTAAAACTTCAACACTTAATGTTTTGAAACAAAAAAAAACATTTGCTGCTTTTAGTACGATTATCTTTTGACTACGCTATCGTAAATGTTACTGAAGCAATGAGACCACAGAAGCAAATTGTTTATAACACAATAAAAAAAGTGAGTTAGCAAATTTAGCTTGAAAGAGATAAGAAAGACTTGCGTTTGTCACCAACAAAAAACTCGCTGACGCGATATGTAGCGACCTATCACCAGAAAGATTTGAAGAATCGATAAAATGCACGATATATCACCGATATATCGGCGATATATCAGAGAACAAAGCGCGATATTTAGCGACGAATTTTTGGATTACTTTTTCACAGTACTGCAGCTGTAGTGTTTGACTAAATACCAGGTAGCCGGGCACGGTCTCAAATCGACTAAATGCCTAGCAGTCGGAAATTTGCAAAGAATTTCCACCGAAAGCTTCTTTCAAACTTCTAAAGATTATCAGATGTTTTTTTAATGAATGTCAAGTGATTCCATGTTAATTTTTGGAATCGCTTGATATTTCTAATCAAACATTAGGTATTCCTGAGACGTTTGAAAGAAACTTTCGGCGGAAATTCTTGAAAATTTGTGACTGCCCCCGTTAAGTCTATTTGAGACCGTGCCCGACTGCCGGGTATTTAGTCACAGCGTATCTTTTAGTACTACAGAGAAAAAAAGCTACAAGTACCAAAGGAAATGTCAAAGAGAGGAAAAATTTTCTTCCACATAACCTTGTTAAATGTTTTACCATACATAAAATGTCCAGACTACAGAAGTTTCATTGGTATAACCAAAAATGTATTTTTTAATAACTTCCCCAGCGTAGGTGGGTTATATACTTTAGTTAGAGTAGCAGTAGGATAAATGGGAGTCCGAGCAATATTTACATTGTGTACTCACCAGATGTCAAGATGCAATTTCTCTTCTTGTGAGTTGGTAACCTTCCTGCAAAAGCCAAGACAAAACTGCAAATAGGGCATTGTATTACTGTGAAGTTTTTTACAATCGGAGATCCAGAAAATATACTTACCCAATACAAAATATTGTGATTTGTCAGTGTCTGGCAAATTAATTTATCGCCCGAAGTCTGACATCAAGGAAAGTGATTCTATTGCTTGCCACCATTGTTATATTCAATGTAACTGGCCGTAACATTAAATAACTGTAACAGTTAGGTTATGAGAAGCCCTTTCTTTGCACAATTTGGTGCTCAAAGAGGAAATAAAACATCAACAGAAGGAAGTTGAAATTTAACGATGCTTTGCCTGCAGGTCACCACTTCACAAAATTTACCTTAATTTGTAAAATGTAATTTCAATTTTTGTTGTTGTTAAAATTCCATGAATGTGATTTGTGAAGCCAACATTTGGAAAGGGAAGAAATTTGGGGAAATGCAAACAGGTACAGGTACTTATTGTGTTCTAAATGATCATGCTATTTTTTTTAATAAGAAAATTTCATACATTAATTGTTACTGAGTTCAGCCATTCAGTTCAGCTTTATAATGATTCCATGCTTGAAGGTGAATTTTGAGTGATCCCCTCATATATGACATAGGCATGCGTAGCATGCAAGAATAATTTTTTTGGCTGGGTGGGTTGGGATGAAACAGTTTGTGTATTAAATGAGAAAAGAGCATAACTTTCAAAAACGGAAATATCGCAGAAAGACAGAAAAAAACCATAGTTTATCTGAACTCACACAGACATTATGTGATCTATTGTCTCTACTGTCTAAATCTTTCTGAGTAAAAATGAAATGCATCGGTGCCACGCTTACTGTTGTCTCCTTTGCAGCCTTTGTTAGGTCTCGTCACACAACGCCCTCTATATCTCGTTTGAGAGAGAGCGCTTGTTGCGTGACGAGACCAAAAAACGGTTGTGAAAGAGATTACTCTTACTGCCGTTCTTCCAACAGAGAAAATCAAAATTATTCGTCTACTGCTAGTTACCTCAAAAATATAATTCCGCGTGATTTTACTACGAAGAGATAACTGGAAGTCTGTTGTACCTCTAATAGACCTTAACCAAAGATGAATTCGGCGATCTCGAATAAGTGAAGATACATTGAACAAGAGAAAAGGATAATATTTCAAAGAAGGTTCCTTGATTGGTTGTTGCCTATTTGGACTTTGCCCTCTGTGTATGAAATACGTGATAAAATGCAGGTTGTTACTGGGATACCTATGGTAGCCCAGTCATAAAATGCCTTTGTTTTTTTGTCGTCTTTTTTTTTTCCTCCGCCACAAATTCAAGTAATCCACCCACCCTACAAAAAATAACTCTTGCATGCATAGCGTGCCTATGTTTTGAAGTAGGTGTATGCCCTTGGCCAGACTTGAGCTCACTATTTCAGTATACTAGTACGACACCCGTAGTATCACTACAATTGATTCCAAGGATCCAGTACCATCCAGGTATCCCAGTTACCCTGCTCACAGGGTCTAGTTTTACAAGGAATGAACACGTAATTGGGTTAAGTCAAAGGTAGCTTAAAGCCACTTTAATTCATAGAAAAGTCAAACGCGGGAGAATTGCGTGGAAAATTCAATATCACTAGCATTTAGTTCCATGTGGAATTTTTCAGAGGGTTCAAATGGCGATAAAATGCAGGTTGTTTACAAGAAAATGACACGTGATAGAGCGAAGTCTAATGTGACAAAATGGAATTTGATTGGTGAAATACAATTCAAGCAAGTGAAAAATTGCCTAATCTTCATGAAGTGCAATGATTGGGTATGTCCTGATTGGACTTGGACGTTGTTTATGGTACGTAATGGAATAGTAGTTGTTTGGCGTGAGCGTTTTGCATAAAGGAGCGAAAAAAATTTTTGGCTTAAAAATGTAAATGCAAACCTTCCATATCCCGATAAATCTCGACCTTAATCGACAAGGCTCTCGGGAAGGTTACAAACCATTACACTCAACAAATGAGCCCAAAATTTCTGGTTAATGTCATTCTTTGTGCACAGCCCCCTGATCCATTACATTATTTACTAGAACATAATACCCAAACGCTGTGATTAGTGCAAGATATCCAAATACGGCATTCCGATTGGTGCGAGATACATACCTTAATGCAGTGATCTGATTGGTGCGAGATACATACCCTAACGCGGCGTTCTGATTGGTGCGAGCAATATACCATTCTATACGCTAATATAGAGTTATTTTTTATTAAAAAAAATAACTTTAAAAGCTTCCATGAAGTTGTAGATGGCACTTGCTACTCACATCATGAACGTTTCATTCCATACTGGATTTAGAGTGTTTTCTTTCACAGTTGTCATATGCATAGACTCGCCATCAAGAACCTCTCGGATTGTGCTCTTAGACTTCCTACGATGTGCTCTGATATTCTTTATTTTCTCCTCTTCCTTTTCATCTGTTATTAACCCTAACATGCAGTAGGGATCACTCAAACCTGAAGAAAAATTAAATTCAATAAATTTTCATGTTTTAGTTTGAAAAAAAATATTAAAAAATGCTCTAAAAATGTCTCCAGTTTGGAATATTAAGAAAATTTGAATAGCATTTTATGTTTTTTATGCATTTATTTATATCAACTGTAAATTTAGTGCCTTTCCAGTAATGTAAATAGCTCCGGAGCAACAGAAAAAAAAATCAGCGCAGTACTTGAATTAATTTTTAAAGTTTCATACCATCTGCATCTTTTGCCTCCAGATGTCTGGCCTCAACAACTAAATCAAATAAAAACATTGAAAGGTATCTGAGTAACTGAAATGGTCATAAGTGTAAAAGTATTTTCAATTTAAGTTAATGGGAGAAGCATAATCAATTTGTTGCAGACATAAGACAAAGGAAAATTTCTGAATTGAAATAATGACCCTTAACCCTTTAAACCCTAAGAGTGAGTAACATCTAATTTCTCCCTACAGTATCACTCCTGAATCGCACATTAAGGTCATGAGAAAAAAGTAAATGGTCTCCAGAGAAGGAAACTTTTGATTGGCAAACAAATTCTCCTTGTCAGTACCTTAGGAAATGTATAAAGAACAGTGTGGAGAATATGCATACTGACGATAGGGTGTAAATGGTTAACTATTGATCATATCAGCTGCAAAAAACTTGTGGTATATTGAAAATACATTCACATTATTATGACCCTTATTATTCCCAGTATACTAATGAGATCTTAACTAACATAGGGCTAATTTATCATCAACCAGAGACCGAGGTCATCAATTTCTACCAGAGAAAAACCAGTTTAGTTCCTTTTTAATTTAGTCAATAATTGTTGTTACTGACTGCACACCTTTTCTTCAAACTCATTCTGACTGAAAAGTGTAATGGTTGTGACCGAATATTGCAGGTGAGGGAACACATAGAAAGGAGCCATAGAAATCAAATATTGATTGTAAATGTTACCTTCAACTTTTATGACACACGTTGGAGGCTAAAAGATATTAAAATGAAAGTTAAGTACAAGTGGATTTAAAAAGAAATAATGAAAATTTTTCACAAATTTTAAGCTACCTTACGTTGTTGTTTCAATTTGGCGACAAACAAGTTTCCTACCTTCAAAGACTAAGACCTGTTATTAGCTGAGTTTTATAGGTTTGGCCTCTTGATATCTACTTGCATCGAGGTCAATGCTGACTGATTGTGAACCTGACTTGTATCCTCATTAATTTATTAAAATACTATTAACAGAACACGAATTTCCTCCAACTTACTTCTCTTTCTTTTGTCTTGGCATAAAGCATTCGATGTGTCTCTTCAGATATTTTTAGGGCCTGATGTGAAAAAAATAATTTAAATACATCATTTAAAATTCATATGGACGAGTTTAAAGGTAAACAGTCCACTTTTGTGAATGAATGGCATATAGAAGGAAGTTTTCAAATCAAAACAAAGACCCAGAAGCAAAGACAACTTATTTTCAAAATAACATGCCAACTTTGAAAAGAGCATGCTCTCCAGCTCTCCTGATTTGTCCAAAACTTGCCAGATATAAAGGTTGGGGCTAGCAAAACATCGCTATTTGCCTTGTTTGAATTCTTAGTTCATTTAAAGCACTTCTGAATCAATTCGTGATGTGTTATGCATGATCTGTTCACAACAGTGTTTGTATGTGGTCACTGACACCGATGTTAAATTTTCAGGATTTATCTAGAGAACTATTTTTGAGGTCTTTTGAGGCTTGTATGGAAAAAGTTTCTGCTGGAATAAATTGCGTTTAAGTTTGTTGAATTCCAAATAAATAAACAGGGCTCAGCAATAAAAATTTTGTGATCTTTCTTTTGAACAGTTTTTACTGAGACATTTCTTTCAAATGAAAGCCATCCTGGCTTCAATTTCTTTTTCTCCAATCAATGTTTGACATTGTTTCAGCGGGGAAAAGTCCCATTATAGCACCGCATCCAAAGATGAAGACCTTTTATGACTAAATAAGGAGACAAGAATCCATCAGTTCTCATACAATTCTCGCTGGCACTTAGTTCAATGTGAAAAAATGAGCAGAATAGTCCATCTAGTTGTGTGTTTGGCTGCCAAGCCTTTTAGCTGGAGTGAGGCTAAGGGTGACCTTGTTATGATACAATTTTGCTGCTTTTTTCAAATGTAAATTGTTTTGTTATTATGCTAACTAGGTACTAGCTTCTATTACAACAAGGTCACTTTCAACCTCACTCCAAATCAAAGGCTTGGTAATTAAGTATACAACATAGCCTATTAAAGGAATACATGTAAAACTGATGTTTGAGTGCATGCTCTATCACCATTAGAAAGATTAAAACCACAGCTGGATTTCCAGCAAGAACCTTTGTTTTTGGGTCTACATTTTTGGTCTTTCTTTTTTGGGGTCTTAGCTTCCAGGGGGGTCTCGACATTTTTGCCACAACCCTTTGCTAAATTCTATAACATTCGTTGATCAAACAAAGAATCATTCAATAAAGAATTAAGCTTGGCTGGGGCAATCGTTCAGTGAAAAATTCTGCTTGGCTGGGGCAATTGTTTGCAGCCATTTTGAAGTTCAGTGCCCCTTCTATTATCTCTTCATGTGAGGCGATTTTAGCATGGTATAATGTGAGCTTCAACCAATCAGAGCATGATAATCTCTCAGACCTACAATTAAAACTCTGATTGGTCAAGAGCATACAGTAAATATACAATAATGCCCAAAGTTGACATAATAACCCAATGTCCACAGCAAATATTAAATAATCATGTCAAGTTTAAAGTCTGCCTGGTCTCCAAGCCTCACCAAGTCTATTCAGTGTCCTCAAACTTTTGCAGACTCAGAGAGAAGTGTCCCTTTTTACATATTGTTTAGAAAATGTATAAAACAATTATTGAATTAGATTTTTGCATGATATCATGAATAATCAAACCTTGTGTCTGTGTTATCTACCTCTAGACATCTGCATTGATAATTCATGATTACAATTCAGGATAATTCTTTCATACTCAAAGTCATCCAATAATTGCCTATGATCACCCAAACAGTTATTAATAATAAAACATATTGTCTTCTTTTACCTCCTGAGCATACACAAATAAATCTCCAGGGGTGAGAGAGGATGTCTTGCCACGTGCTCCGAGCTGGTGTATGACAGTATACAATAGTTCACAGTACAATGCAGCTCGCTATTGGAAGAACAAACGATGCACACCATGTCAAGTTGATAAATTTAAGTTACTACAACTAGGTACTACAACTAAACTACTACATCCTGTTTAGAATCATGTAGAACTTTGATTTGTTTTAAAGGATAAAATATGGTGCAGTGTGTCTTTAAAAAGCATACGTGCCCCCATTTCTTGAGTGTTTCATTCCTTTTATTTTTGTAACATCAAGGCCAGTAAAATGGAATACACTACTTATTATATATTAGCTTATCCAGAGTATGTGTTGTATAGCCCTCTTTAAAAATAGCTG
This sequence comes from Pocillopora damicornis, assembly GCF_964200805.1. Classification (NCBI taxonomy): domain Eukaryota; kingdom Metazoa; phylum Cnidaria; class Anthozoa; order Scleractinia; family Pocilloporidae; genus Pocillopora; species Pocillopora damicornis. The sequence continues at coordinate 9,433,077 of NC_142679.1, read as the reverse complement.
GCAACAAGACCTCTTACCGGTGTTGAAAATTTCAGTCTGAACATTTGTAATGAACAAGTGCCTGTATAATTGCTGAACATCAGTGAAGATTATTCATATTAATTCCTGCCTTTTTTTATGTATAATTTGATTAATTTTATGCCCTCATTGACCTTGTTACTTTTTTTTATTCTTCTATAATCAGTCATACAAAAACTGAATGCCTGAATGATCAATCACATTCTCCTACATGTAACTGCTACATGTGTATTCTCCTATAGCTGCTACATGTCTAAGCAACATTTTCATTGATTGATTGATTGATTGTCTTTAATCTTGTCCAATAAATGTTTGTATATGTGGTTCAAGAGAATTTGACTGAAGACCCATTTCTTAATTTGAAAAAAAAAACCAACTCAGGTTATTTATAAAAATTTTGAAATTGCAGATGCAACTCACAGAATTAAAATATCAATCTTGGTGTATTACATAATTAACTCCACCTGTTTATCATTTAAAGTTGGTTCAGCTTCAATAGATGATAACACCTCTGCCTCACTTTGTTCATCTTCCTCTGATTGATTAAGGTTGTCATCAGCGACTGTGTCCTACAAACCACAATGAAAAGCCACCTTTTAATTAGCACTATAAGTTGGATTGATTCAAAGAAGTTTAGAGTAGTGACTAAAATAATATAATCTACCTATGGGGATGATCAAATACAAGAGCAGTTAAAATACCATACTGATTAATGAATACTTCATTGTTTTTCTTATGGTGTAGATTGAGTCACCATTGACAAAAGTCTTGATTCAACTTAAATTCTTCATAAGGCAGTTGCAATAAAGAGCATGTTAGTCAGCTGTTGCTGGTTTGCTACAGCCTGCTACCATCAGTACATTTCAATTAATTAATTCTTCCACTAGTAGATAACTGGTTCCCTCAAACATCTGCTCTGTCATTAACTAGCTGCCAAAAACTTGTGGTTTATTAATTTTATAGAAGTCTCACTATCACAATCTACAATTTACAGAGTCTCTATAAGAGGAGATCACAAATTGCACATACATGTACATCTTTCATATCTAACTGGTATTGCTTCTTAAATTTAATGCTTGAATATGATCAACGGAAAGCATACCAGTATCTTTAACTCGTAACCAAGTATGTTGCAAACCAATCTCAAAACTGTTTGACACGTAGCATCTCATCGAAGAATTACTAAAAATCAATTTCAAACACTTGACAAGAATTATCAGCCAACAGTTTATCATCATGTTTGTCTTTGAAAACTACAGAAAGGTAGATGATGGTTGCTGTTGGGAATTGGTTCTTCAGTGAGATAGGCTAAAGGTTTGTCATGGCTGCATATGTACACATGTACATAGTATCAAATATTTTTACTAAAATTACCAAAATCATTGGAATTTTACCATGCTTTGACACAACATTGGCAAATATATTTAAACATCTCATTCCAAAAAAATAATTCATTCACACAGCATGTACCATAGTTCTCTCCCTACCTTAATATTTTGGTTTTCAGCCTGTTTTTCATTCCAGTTCAGTGAATTGAGTTTTTCAAAATAGCTGTCATCAAAGTTTTTAGCCCTGTGTGCAATCAACAATTACAGAGACAAAAGGAATAATATTCTTAGGTTTTACAGTTTTACAGCAAATAGGGTCTGAGAATAAATTCCTGTAAAATATCTAAACCAAACAGAGGTATACTGTACAGCTTTGCAAAACCTTTGAAAAGTTGCAGACCAAAACCAGGAGAAGGCAGATAGTGAATGCCTTCATACAGGTTTCAACAAATCCAAATTTTAGGATCACACTACTTGAGTCATTTTTAACCTTAACTTTCTGCTAACTAACTATTAATCCTGTAAATTGATTAGCATCTAATTTGTCCAAACATTATCACAACAACACAACAAGAAGCTCTGAACTGTTAAAAAAATTGTCCTTGACACTGTTATAATGAACAGTATTAAGAATATGCATACTGATGTCAAGATGTAGCAGGTTTAAGAAAATGCAATGATTACAATTAGGTAACAGTGATGACAACTTTACTTTTTCTGCAGATTATCAGAGATTGTGGCAGTCTTTAATTGCATGTCATATTTTGCACAGCTTTTCTTAGAAAACCCACTCAATAATATTCAAAATATCTAATTTCCCCTTATTATTTTATCAACTTGCATTATGACTCTATACCTATAATTAAAGTCAGATAGTGAACAGCAAGTTAATTTCTATGCATGGGAATATGGTTTGAAAATTAGTTTGCAAGTAGTTTATGTAATAATTGTATGCATTATGAATAATGTTGGTTTGGTAAACCTACAGCTAACAGTCAGGTAACTTGAAACTGGTTGAAAGTAATCAGATCTATGCTAGCAATGAACATGAACATGCTTTTGATTGGCTGAAAACAAGTGCAATTTTAATTTAACACAAGTGCAAAGTTGTAATATGAGTGCAAATCACAAATGACATATCATTCAAAACTACTTCTCTTATGACTTTCTGTGATATTTTGGTGGTCTTTGAAAAATTTACTCCTGATTATTAACACCAAATTGCACTAAAAATCATCTTATTACCTATACAAACACTGCAGAGATGCCAATTCCTAAAAACATGAAGATTGAGACACGAGATATTTTATTTGGGTTTAAAGCCCAGAACCCACATTCCCCATCCACAATTTAATTCATGGACTGTATGGTGTCATTCTCCCTTGCAAAATCAAACAAATGCAAATATGCAAACTTTTTATCATATTTCAAACAAAACTTTTTCTAAGACTTCTCTTTATGTCTTAGATGCACATTACTTGGAGGAATTTCAAATCCTTGGAGAATAATTCTATTTTCTTTAAATTGGTAATTTAATGGAATTATCGTGACAAACCCACCACGTTTTGCAGAACAATTCAGAGTTAAGCAATCATCTTTATCGTTAACAGCTTCAATTTTAAAGAGGTGTAGTAGAGAAATCCCTTACTGCACTCTTTGACACATTTGACCAATTAAGAATGAGATATTTTGCTGATTATGTAACAAAAACTGTAAAGGTAAATTAACAATGCATGATAAATGTTAATTGTATCCAAAAAAATATCAAGTGAAGCAATGAACAGAAGTCAGTTAAAGGCAAGCTGTCACCTGATCTTTCAAGGTAAAAAAATAAAAACGTTAGTTGAAATCAATTTTAGGAAAGTAATAACCATATTACATTCTTCTCTCTCAATTATGTTTCACATAACAAATGTTAAACACAACATGAGTGAAATATTGTTTACGTATCGTATGTAACAATGTATTCAACTTGGGTAGTGTAATCACACGAAAGTGGCCCAATTAAATGAGCCAAAACGAAATTTCAAGCAGGAAAAAGAATGATTACAATTGTGGTTATTGACTCGACAGAATGAAACACTGTCAAACATGGTTTAAATTTCAATATCCCACGGTGAGATGAAGCTTGTGGATCAACAGTGTAAGTGCCGCCGACGAAATAGGGTACCAAGAATTAAAATTTAAAAACATACAACGGCAATTGATCTGATCGATTATTTTTTACTCACATCACGAAATTTCTTTAATGACTACAGTCAATTTCTATTCCTATAGACAATTTCTTCTCCTCAAGTTGTAGGTCTTACCGCTGAAATGGTGTTTGCCCCTCTAAGTACGATGCACGATCCGGAATAGACAATTTTTGACAAAGACCAAGTTTTCTTGATTTTCGCAGACGCTTTCGTTGTTCTTCGCTATCATTAGTGTCTTCTGATGACATTTTTGCTTCCCTGCTCTGCAAAAGATTCCTTCAAAGACGCTAATTTCTAAACATTTTTCTTTTGTTTAGAATACTCAGTTGATAATTAAGGCAGGCTCACACTCCGCTAATTACTTAGACTACAAATTTGCATTGCAAACAAGCTCTTATTTTGCGAGACTTGATCTTTTAACCTTGTAGGTTTTGAATAGCGTGAATGACGAATAAACAGCTGTGTTTTCTCAGAGTTTCTGATTCAAAGATAATTAAACACTTCACTAACACGCACACTGAGGTCAGAAAGAATGCACACTTGATGTCACAGGGTTACACATATCGGATAGAGAGGTACGATTCAGACAGCTGAAAGATACTGACCTCACGCCACTGATTTCATGGATGGTTCCACTTCCTTCAGAGCGCGTGGAAGGTGTGCTGTTTGACACATTTGACTCCTTTTTCCACCGTTCACGCTTCCATCGACCGAGTTTCAGTCGTGCAGCCATGTAAATAAAGCTTGGTCACAACGACTTTTTTCAATAAAATCTCCTTGTTTCTTACGTAAAACCCAGAAAGTAGCAGAAAGATTTCGTGCTAATCGTCCAGCAGACTTTGTCTCAAGAACATACTCACCCTGCCAAATCAAAGACATGCATGTTTAACCCTTTCACTCCCACAAGTGACCAAGATAGAATTTCTCCATACAATGTCAATACAATATCAAGCAGGTAGGTGATGAGAATAGAGAAGAATATCAATTATGGGATTATTAGTTGATCCAATACCAAATTCTCTGAACTAACATTATAAGAATTGTAGTGCAGATAGTAAGGAGAATTACTAATTAGATATTGGGAGTGAAAGGGTTAACAGCGATAAAGTTCGCAACCCTATAGAGTCTTGTAAGGACTCTCATTTATTATGCTTCACGCATACTTATTTATTATGCTACACGTGATGAAAGATTGACTCGCCTTTAGACAGTGGTGTCAATTGAGCCAAAGCAGAAACCCAAGCTGACTATGTTCTAATAATAGTGGTTTAATTGTATATATATTGTACTTTCAGAATTTTCGAATTGAATTTTTTAATTTGTAGAAGTTTTGATTTTTTTTGTTGTTTTTCAATCAATTTATCCGGTATCCTTTCTTCAGTTTGGCTGTGGCTAAATGCCCGGTAGCAGAGAACGGCCTCAAATAGACTAAATGTATGGGCGGCCGTCACCACCAAAAATACAAGGATGTCAAATAGATTAGCAAATACAAAGCTGGTCTAAAGATCAGCTGCAGGATAGAATAGCTAATAAAGGAATGGCATGGCCAAATTATAGACGGTTTAGTTTTCCTTCGTGAAGCAGAACACCCTAAACATGGATAGTTCAGCCAAATGATAAACGGTCCAGTTGCCCATGTCGAGTTGGAACATGAAATTGTGAGATGGACTAGCTCAATTGCGAATAGCTTAGCACTCCTTTGCAATACAGCACACAAACGGTGTTGCGTTGCGTCAAATGGGTCAGGGTAACGTCGAGTAGCACAGCGTACGCACAAACGGTGTAGCGTTGCATGAAATAGCTCAGCGTAATGTAGAATGGTACAGCGTACACACAAATGGTGTAGCGCTGCGTGAAATGGCTCAGCGTAATGTCGAATGGTACAGCGTACACACAAATGGTGTAGCGTTGAGTGAAATGGCTTAGCGTAATGTAGAATGGTACAGCGTACACACAAATGGTGTAGCGTTATGTCGAATAACTTTGCAGAACATCAGACGCTCTATCTGAAGATTAAATTGCTTAGCATTACACGAAATATTTCGATGTTGTGGCGAATCGTCGAGCTTGCTTGTGGCGTGACATGAAGTTATCTCGCCGAAACCACCAAAAATACAAACCGCAAATGAAACGGAAAGCGTACTCCGAAATCCGTCGAAAGGAGGTCATCTCGGGTAGATTTCCGATTACGAAATCCGAGCTCCCCCGATGTTGTGCTCGTAATAAAGGCCCAAGTTAGCATTTTTTACCCGCATAATAGAGTAGAAACGAACATGTACTTCGTTTTTGCTCATGACTTCGTATTAGCACAATAACTCACCTACAAATACTTTTGACATTGATCTCGGTAGGGGAACATGGGTTAAATTTACTTGAAAGATTACTATTAATTTTCTGTGAGCGGTTCCACTTTAAGTAACCGTTGAATACAGGTAGAAGACCATACAAACAGGCCGTTAGGACTCACTCAAAGGTGACCACTACCGCTCGATGGAGGTGAAAATCGCAGTGATTTAGGGGGAAAATTTGCGACTTTGACAACCGATTGCTCAATCCAGGGTGATCGCTTAATACGGTGCCGCAGAATACAGGTTCGACTGTACCATGTTATCTTTAACAATCATTCATGTTGCCGCTGCGGTCAGGCTGCTAAGTTATTGTCCTGCCGGCGCTTAAGACCAATACTTTTCAAGCTTAATATTTTGTTCACATTGTAAAACTGTGGAATATTATAAGCAATGTAGCTTCCCTAAGGATTATATCTCTACAAGATCCCATATTGTTAAATTTAAATATAATTCTCCTCAAACTTTTGAAATATGGTCAGTGACGAGTTTCCGAATTTCAACATCGTTATATTTGGAGAAATTTTTGAAGAAGAACTATTGGAGATGGAAGAAAAAGCGAATGAAAAATCCTCTGAAAAAGAAAGCTGGTTCTTAGTACGCAACGTTGAAAGAAAGTGGCGCCTCGTGGTTTCGCTTTGGCTTTGAACATTTTTGAAGTAATTTCTATGATCAATAAGGATTGCTAATTTTTAAAAAAACTTTCGTTCCCATGGATGACATGGGTGGGCGCCACGCTTGGGTCCGAGTGTTTACACGTCTGCACATAGGCTAAATAAATTTGTTGATAAAAGATCCGTATTCTTCTATGACATCATCGCCCAGCCTTTGCTTCTTAGCACGTTGCGTGAGAGTGATGGATCACGCTTATGCGAACAGCAAACGGCAAGATTTAATTTCTCTTTCTTAACAACATTACGAACCTTCAAGTTCAATGTATACGAGGTGCTTTTATCTACTAACTTTTTTTTTTTTGTGGGATCTGTTAAAGCACGAGAAGGAAATTTTGCGAAATCACAGTCTTGCCGTAGGTTTATGAACAGTTTATGAAGCGTTGACTTGTTCCGAAATCTATTCAAGTAATCAAGGTCGTGATTCAAGCTGCTACTTGTGTATTCTTGTCATCATTTTCCTAAATACTGACAGCTTACCTTCAAGGTGATAGCTCATGATGTTCCTCCCGTTTTCTTCTGATATCATAAACGCTGCGAGCATAAAATATATAACTATTACTCAGCAGCGCCGAGTCGAAAGATTAATCCCCACGCGTTAGTGACACTACTCTCTAACCACAGGCAGCCCAAGCTCATGACTCAAAACAAACGCAAACATGAATGTTGAACGCCATAGTTTACCAGCGGTGTTATGTCACAGAGGCGCCATTTAAAAGGGTTCGTATTCTCGATTAGCTTCGCTGTTTTGCGGGGATTGTTCCAAAAGTATGTTAATTGTTAAGGAAAAGAAATTTGTTGTTGTTGTACTAATACAAACTCAACAAGCTTTAATAGGGTTGAAATGCAATGTTTTGATATAACAGTAACTAAGGCAGTTTCGAGTTAACTGGAGTGTCCACTTCTACGAGAGAGACATCGATTGTTGAATCATCTTTCAGAAAGCTCGCCCAATAGCGAGAGCAAACGAATTTCTAAAATTAAGAGCTACGAAGAAGGTATTCTTGACTAAAATGATGATATTTTTTTAAATAATTACCATGGCGGCAGCTATTTGTAAACTTTGCGTGAGCGGCCAAGAAATGGAGTTACACATTGCAGACTAACTCCAACTTACAAAATCCAATATAAGCAGATCAACCGGTTGCACCACAGATTTATATATTTACGAAAAAAAAAAAAAACTGATGCTGGTCGAAAACGGTCAGTTTTTTTGACACCAGGCTTTCTATGGGTCCCAGGTCCTAAGTATCGCCCCTTGAATTTGAATCCAATTGTAGAAGTAAACCTGAAATCGAAATCAAAATCAGAGAAAGAAATAATCCTTTGTTGGAATCCAGTGGGTAGAAAGGGAATGTCTATACTGAGACTCTTCAGTCTCAGTATTTTATTAGATATCTTATTAAAAATGGAAAATTGAGTGGCAAAGTATGACGTCAAGGCATGTCATCTTTCTTACTGTCCGTATCTTTGGGATCATGCGAGGGACGCTTTATTTTAAAACGACCAGAGTTGAGGCTCCTCTTTCGGCGCCATTTTGCCTGCTGCTGGAGCCTGGAAACTAGGCTTAGGGCTAAACGAGTGTGCTGTACGGATTTAATGGCGGTCTGTACATTGTTAAGCCTGTGAGAACCATCGCTGTCTGGAAAAAAATCATCGATGTCCTCTTCTGGTGGCTTGTAATACAAAACGAAGATGCGGTAGACTTGAAGCATAACAACCAAGGCATTCTTGACAGTCAGAAAGTACAAAGTATCATGGTAAATTTGATAATAGGCAATGACTATGAGACGAATAACAAGAAAAGGGCCATCTTGCATAAGCATCGGTATAAGTAAACTTACAAGCTCAGTGTAATCTTTCATTTTGCCTGCAAAATTGTCGACACCTTGGGTAAACCTTTTCCAACATCGATTACATCTTCCTCGGGAAGCATGCGTAGCAGCTTCCTCTTCATCCATGCTTGTTACTGACGTCATTACAGGTTTGATCTCTAGTCCAGATTTAGTCTGAATATATCTAACCCGAATTTCTTCTTTTTCTTTGTATTCTCGACTTTGATCCTTTTTATAAATATACAAAGCCGGTGAGGGCGCCACTTGATTTCTCCTTCTTCTAAAATCTTTCTCTTCTTTAACTTTTCTGAGCCGCTCTTCCAGCTCAGCCTTCTCTTTTTCGAGTCTTTGTGCTGATCTTTCCATCGCATAAATGGTCAAAGGGAACTGGAAGAGACTAACACTCCAAAACAAAATAACCGCATTGACAAAGTGGTGATTCTGAAGCATTTTTGGGTTAGTTTTTCTGATGTCATCCTCTTTGATGATCTCAGTGAATTCCATAATGTCCGCTGCTGTACCGATGTAGATAAGCAACAGTTGGGATAACTGATCACGTGATATTCCCCCTTTTGGAAGAAGCCATCTGCCAATGACTAAGATGAGAACCAGAGCTTGCTCCATGGTGTACAGTAGTCTTTCGTCGTCGGTGATGTTTATTCCTTGTAAAAACTAAAACAAAAGTTTATACAAAATCTTATTGCATGGTAACTTATAGCGACTGAAAAAGGTGCTCATTGAAGAACTTTCTAAAGAACACGTGATTTCTCTACGTATCCAGTTCAAAACACAATCACAGTCTCAACTGAAATCACCAAGCAGCTGCAGTTAGTGATCTTTGATTAAGGATCCTTGCTCACTGGAGGTGAGTAGGAGTCAGGGAAGGTAAGGATATGGGAACTAATTTTGCTATGAACTTAGTATCAATAGAGTATTTTGAGGTTTACAATGACACCCATTTCTCACTCAAGTCTATTTTAAGTCTTTTTGTTATCTCAAATTTGTCAAATATTATAGATTATCATACATTCAACTCACTATCTCTTTACTGATTAACCGAAAACGTACAGTGAATTTTCGAAATCAGCGCTTGGGACGTCATCAGGCTGCAGATCATACAATGATCATGTCAAGAACAGTCAAGGTTGCGGGTAATCATGTCACGTATGGCCGTGGTGCACGATTTCTAAGGGTAATCATGTCACGTATGGCCGTGGTGCACAATTTCTAAGGGTAATCATGTCACGTATGGCCGTGGTGCACGATTTCTAAGGGTAATCATGTCAAGTACGTGCGCTTTGTGTTGCTTGCTGATTTGTATATTTTTACAAGATTAGATATATCCACCACTTTCACCGAAACTGAGGGGCATAGGGTAAAATATGGACTGGACCATTTTTTGGACCATTTTTTGGACCATTTTTTGGACCATTTTTTGGACCATTTTTTGGACTATTTTTTGGACCATTTTTTGGACTATTTTTTGGACCATTTTATAGGGGGGAAGCATACCATTAGTACTCAGGGAGGGGTGGGATGCAGTCTACTAGTACTGAGGGAGGGGTGGGAGGCAGAGTGTTATTACTCAGGGAGGGGTGAGAGAAGGACTATTGCTAGGCAGTGAGGGGTGAGAGGTGGATGTAAGAGTAAACACTACTTGTTAATGGAGCTTTTACTCGATCGTACAAATTATCTTCATCGGTTTTTCGACTGACTTTTTGAATGTTCTTCATTTTTGTCGTCCTGCGAAAGCAAAACTGCCACGTGAACACTGGACTTTGATTTCTATTGAAAATATCGCGTTTAAGATCCTCTACTGTTGAGTTATGCCTGTGCCTTTTGAGTCGGTATGTGTACCATCAGTTGCTTCACGTTTCCCTTCGTGTATACAGTATGTAATTACTAAATTTATTGATCTTCCTTTTGTCATTCATCTTATCAGACGAGATCACGAAATTTCCGGTCCTTAGCCCTTAATTTAGCAGTATATAGAATTCACGAGCGCTCTTGCAATTTTAACGTCTATACCTTTACTATATAAAATAATCAGCAAACGATTTCGAAGAGGAATCCATATTCGCGTATCGAGCAAAAGCACTGCTTTACTTGTAATATGGGAAAGATGGGAAAGCGCAAATATCGATTTTATCTGTTTCGCAAACAAAGGAGTTAATCACCCGCACCGGAAATAGCGACCAGGCATTCCTCGCGACTCCCGTACGTTTGCTTTCCAATTTGCCCGGGCCGCTGCCAATCACTTCTTGTGTAAAAACCTACGTAACCCGCTAAGTGGAAGTACAGTGACTACTGTTGCTTACCGATATTTTCCGTCGGCAAAACGTAGAAGTACTGTTCAAAGCAAAGTTTCAAGATGAAAATCCTAATATTTCATTTTGGGAACTTTACTGATAAAATCACGGGTGAAAAGCTTATATTAATAGAGAACAAATTTCCTAGTGCGAACCTAGGATAAATATTTAGGTATCATAACTTTTCGCAAGTTTGACGTCGGAATCCGATACGAATATTATTTTTTCCTACACGTAGATTTCTTGTGAAATTCATGGAGAGGTGAAATATTTCGCCACCTGAAATTGACTGTAATTAAAGCGAACGTTGTATGTGAAGTCTTACCTACCGCAATGTAAATACCATTGTCCACATGATGTCCTAACGTCGATTGCATCTACCCTTCCATGCATGGCCTATCAAACTACAATGTTTTGCCAGTTGATGTCACTAGTCTTCTGGGTAAGTATTGCACATTAATCGACCGTACCACTCGCGGTAGAGAGAAAATTGACCTCGTACCCAAGTCTCTTTCGCGGCCGTGTCCAGTCTTCGTGTTCAAAGCATAACCAGAAAGAAGCAAACTTGGAAATTCAGGTAGAAAACACTCGTTTCCAGCGAAATGCGCGTGAAGTTTTGGTATTGAGACATGTCCCAGGGTGCAGCGATCTTAGATCGTAAATTGTGGCTGAGAAAAATGCCGATCGGGAGGATTTTCGGGGCGCAAATCACCTCCGCGTGGACCAAGGTCGAAATCGGAGTGTGCAGCCTTGACTTCGTCTTTTGACATGGATAACAGTGATGGTAAAGCAAGCTTAAAACAGCAGAAATCGCTAGAAACTTCGACGGATACACAGGGCATGAGTAAATTTTTATTGATTTTACGTGTAAAATATTCAGATTTCGAAATATTTATCGTTATAAATCGACCATATTTCGTTCCCCATACTATGCCCTATAACGTGTTCAAATTTTCAACGGTTCCTCCCGTAACTTAACACCGAGTCACACAACGCGTGACGCGTTCATGAATTCATCCTTGGCTTTTTCTCGAGACGTGAGCTTGGGCCGCCTATGTATACACGAAGGGAAACGTGAAGCAACTGATGGTACACATACCGACTCAAAAGGCACAGGCATAACTCAACAGTAGAGGATCTTAAACGCGATATTTTCAATAGAAATCAAAGTCCAGTGTTCACGTGGCAGTTTTGCTTTCGCAGGACGACAAAAATGAAGAACATTCAAAAAGTCAGTCGAAAAACCGATGAAGATAATTTGTACGATCGAGTAAAAGCTCCATTAACAAGTAGTGTTTACTCTTACATCCACCTCTCACCCCTCACTGCCTAGCAATAGTCCTTCTCTCACCCCTCCCTGAGTAATAACACTCTGCCTCCCACCCCTCCCTCAGTACTAGTAGACTGCATCCCACCCCTCCCTGAGTACTAATGGTATGCTTCCCCCCTATAAAATGGTCCAAAAAATGGTCCAAAAAATAGTCCAAAAATGGTCCAAAAAATGGTTCAAAAAATGGTCCAAAAAATGGTCCAAAAAATGGTCCAGTCCATGTTTTACCCTATGCCAAACTGGGGTGAATAATTGTTTTAGTATATACCACACAGATACTAAAAAAAGTAGATAACTCGGTTTTATTAACTAATTTGATGATTCAATGCGATAAACGAAGGGCTAACGCTGGAAACGTCAGCTTTTTAGCTCCTTGCGGTGGCCGAGTTACATCATCAACTTAGTCGATAAAACCAAAGTATCTTGTTATACTCCCCCACCAACTCAGCACAACAGTTTCTTCAAAAACTTACCCCTTTTAATCATTTGTACTAATAAATTAGTTTACTACTTTCAATATATAACAGCAATTGAATCGGGTGGAGTGCAATTTGATCTGAAATCATACTAGTGATTTCAAAATCGAACGAGCGCCTCGCGCAGGACACGAAGTGCAATTATTACATCCATTTTGAAATCGCAAATTTCAGTCGCTCACATTTAGGAATTTTTAGTGTGTAGAAATAGTTTACTGATTCGGAAGTAAGCTGGTTGGTAAAAAGTTGCAAAGTTCTTTCATTTTCCTTGAAATCTGATTGGTTGTTGGATATAGTAAAGGTTTTTCATTGGCTGGGAAAGGATGCGATTTTGAGCAAAATTTTGTGATTAAAGGAGAGCCAATCAGATTGCGAGGCTCACCAGGGATGTAATAAACCGAAAAATGGTCGGAAATTAAACTCTTGACGCTCAATTTTGTCTCGTCGGCTGCTCGGAGGCGAATAGTACTCGCTATTCACTTCCGAACTAGCCAACCGCAAAAAGCGCCATTTACCTCTGTGGTATATGCTAACAATATAGCCTGCATAGCTTATGTTTTTTGAACGCTGAATGAAAATGAAGGCAACGAAGCTGTGAATAAAAAAGATGGAGCTTCGACTGGAGAAACCGCGCGATGCAATCCGTCGAGTTCTTGCGCTTTATTTAAAACCTAACTCGACCTATCACAAAACAACTTTTCGTAGCAAAATTGCCATCATATGCTTCTTATTCCTTTTGCCGCTTCACTGCTCATTTTCATGGCTCCGCTTAATCTTCAATGAATAATCACTAACCTGAAAGATCTCCTCGGTTTCGTTGACAGCTGTGATGCAAGTTGAACTTGCATCGTTACTGGAAGCGACGCAATCAAGCACTTCTATTTTAGCAATCCAGTCACAGGGAATCATAGTCATCAGGTATAAAAACATGCTTGGACAAAACCTACAATCAGCAATGTGAACTGCATGGTTAGTGGCATCTGACAGAAGCCATTTTCTAGATGTATTTGTTTAGGTTTAGTTCTGAAACCAGTGAAGACGTATAGGCTCATGTGAGGAAGCAAAGATAACAGCTGAGAAATACCATCCATCATAACTCGCCTACAATTAAATGTCTATATTTAGGTGTTTGGGAAACTGATGAAATTAAGAGGACTATTCAACTTCATTCATAAAGGTCACGTATCGCCTGTGTATCAAGAGTTTTCTTTCAAACCGAAAACATGGAGGGAGAGGTGAAAGAAGGTAGCTCAGATAGACGACACGACAACAGAAAAGTTTTTAACTATGGAAACATTTAAAATAAAATTTTTAGCACCCTGACTATTTTACGAACGACGTCTATGCAAGCGCCAAATTCTTTAATAACTGAATTCAGAGTATTTTTCTCGCTTTTTCTCGAGATTTTTGCGCGAAATAGAAAAACGCACAGCTGATACAGACTGAAACAGAACATCGACTGACTTTCAACGAAATGAGGCGGACTAAGAAAGGTAATTCATGAAAAAGTCTACGTCAGACATCTTTGAAGTAACAGCCCACGTTAATGCACTCGATGAAACTATTTTACGTGAAAGGCTCTATTCTTAAAAACTGTCATGAGCCAGAATTACGGCTGAAACGTACAATAGGCCTTAGGGCACCTGGAATGAAAGACCACTCACATTCGGTAATTTTTTTTTTTTGTGTTCTTGTGTGGTTTGTTTGACCGAATACAATCCCCGCACAGAAAGCTCTCCCTAGCTTCACAATTTAAATTTGTAATAACATGTATAACGAAAATGGTATGTCATGAAAGTGACGCCTTGAAAATTCTGAATATTTTGTTTTAAAGGTGCACTGCGGTAAGAAGTGTGAGTTGACTGTTTAATTTTTTCCTCGTTTCGCAGCACTCGTGGAATTCGGTGAAATTATCAGGACTCAAAGTGTGGAGAAAAGGAAATCGATATTCATAGGTTTTCCTCGAAACTATTTCGGGAAAAATATGTGATTCATAGAGTTAGCCTCTCAGTTTCTATAGAACTGTGTAGCCCCCTGCCCATTACATTCTAACAGAACAGCCTTTTAATGTGTGTAGATTACTTTGGGCCGGAAATTTACATAAACTTGCCTTAGAGAAGCAATAAAATTACAGCGGCATTTCGGAACTCAGCTTTTGAATTACAATTTAACAATTTGCGGCAAATTTGCGACTAGCGAGATTTAACAGTAGTATTCTCTCTTAGACTAAGATATACAGCCGGACTGTTGATCATTCGCTGTTTCTTAGATCTATCTCAGTTTAACATTATTGATAGTTTTGTTTTCTTACTTGTAGACTTCAGGTGTCTGCCTGAATTTGCAAATTAGATGAATACTATAACAGCGACTTCGAATCTTTTGTAGTGCCTAAATGCCCGGCAGCCGGGTATGGTCTTAAATGAAGTAAAGCCCGGCATTCAGTAAATTTCACAGAATTTGCATTGAAAGGTTCTCTCAAACTACTTAAGAGTATCAGATGTCTCTTTAGAAATGTCAAGCGATTTCAAAAATTTCTTTGGAATTTTTAAGTGGATGAATTTTCCAAGCTTGTTTATACTGTAAAATTGCTAAGTTTTTCGCTGTGACCAAGCGATTTTATAGTTACCGTATGCACAAGCTCAGGAAACTTGTCACAAAAAAACTGAAATAATTTCTGGAAGCGCTTGACTTCTCTAAACAAACATCTAGCACCCCATGAAAGTTTCGGAAGAATATTTCAGGGGAAATTCTGACTGCCGGGCATTTTGTCCATTTAGACCGTGCCCAGCTGCAGGGCATTTGGACACAGCCGCAAATATATTTAGGTATTACCACTGATTTTACACAGAGTGACGTCTTTTACACCTGTCAAAATGACAAAGCCGCCTATAGATAAATATTTTTATTACTTGAGCATGTTTCTCAGAACTATTAAACTCAAAGGTTAGATCATGTATAGTGAAGAGAGCCTATTTTTTTTAAAATCCGAACAAAGGTACTGAGTAGGGGATTACTCATCAGTAGTCATAGAAATATCGAGCCGTTGCAGTACATCAGGTTGCCAAGTCACCGAACAATGAATTCTAATGATTTGTAATTTACTCTGTGATGGTGTAGTATATGTTTATTTAAGCTTTTTATCCATAAAAGAGATTGAGACAAGTTCGCATAAAAACTTCAAGTTGTTCGCAAACTTCCTGTAATGGTAGTCTCTGGGGATACAACTCGGGCGTAAGAAAAACCGTTCACATTCAGCTCACAGCTCAACAAAGTTGTAGCTTTTCTATAAGAACGTGCTAGGCTATTTTCCGTAATTATTTCGACTCTGAATCGTTTTTGATAAAATGTAAACGAAGCTCGGTATGTTTGACCATGCCATCTTTAATAAAAAAGCGGATTTTCAGTTTTCATGAATGTTTAGTAAAGCTGACTAACAAAGCTTTTCTCTTGACAGAAAATAAGCCACCAGAATAAAAAGCCGGAAATTCGAATTCCCGAGTCTGCATTGAGATAAAGCAAGGCAACCACACTTCATTAAAAAATGTGTTTTGCAAAGAAAAAGTATGATTTAAGCGCTATTTGCTTATACCTTCGTTTTGGAAAATTGTTGAAGCAAAGAAAATTCATACAGCGAAGCGAACATATTCCCAAATTCGTTGGGCCGTATGTTAGTGATGCGGCTGACATGCATACTAAACAGTCTATGTACTACTAGGCTGGCTTGTGCTTGAGATCGTTTTCTTTTACTTACCAACTATATTCATGTCCCTTTCGAAATCCCACAGTGATTATTGTTTCCACTAAGAGAGCCACGAGAAGAAGTAAAAACAGAAAATACATTCTGTCTTGCTTCAAAGTCACCAGCCAGTAAATCATGGCAATGGCATGGAGGCAAAACAGCAGACGAGTGAACAACGCAGCTATGTAAGTAAAAATTCTCTCCATGGTAGCTCTGTTGTTAGTAAACTGATCTAGGCTGATCAACAGATACAAAGTCACTTCTGTTTGATGAGAACTGAGACACCAGCCGATTGATTCAGATGCGAACTTCAAAGGGGCGACACTTCTATGAACCAGGTTATTGTTTTCTTGGCTACCAAATTACTTCATTCGGCCAGTCTACATGTGGTAATTTTGTCTCCACGGGGGTTCACAAATGACAGATAAGAATGGACAATGTAAATTACCTATCAATGGACCCCACGTAAACATAAGGAGAATTTGGATTGCATCTGCAAAAACCTTCGGAGAAGAATAGAAAACTACGCTTCAACTCTAAAAATAAACTAGGACATACTCAGAGAAGCTGAAGACGGAAACAACCGAAAACCCGTTACATTCTAGATAATTTTTCTCCTGGGCCACAGTCATAGTTCACTAAAATATAAATTGCAGTATTACATTGCGAAACTTAACTCAACATTACCTTTATTTCATTCCTCGATGGTGAGTTAAGCCCTGTTCCAACGGTCATGGTGGTCATGACAGTCGACAATAGTTTTTGCGTTCAAACGGTTCATGACAGTTGATGAAAGTTGACAAAATCACGCAATAAGATCGCATAATTGTAAACAAATATGGCGCGCGTTTAGGTCCGCAATTTCGGTAGCATTTGAAATTTTAGATAAGAAGATGCGAGATGAAGATACTGAGGCCTACCAGGAGATGATGGCAGTGAACTATAAGAAATTCTGGGAAATTTTGACGACTATTTTAGCTAGTAAACCCCTTGTCATTTCGGTTTGAGCCCGTTTTTAGCAAAACTGCTGACCCAAAAACATCATTCACTATCATCCGCTCGTTCAAAGGCAAATACTATCATCAACTATTGTGTCGAATTTGAATATGTCTAAACTACATGATAAGGCAATCTAGTTTTATCAATTGAGTTGATAACGTAAATTAGCCTCCGTGAAAAATTTGTAAGCTGACGTTGCGCGCGTTAGCTCTTCGTCAAAGGACTCAGAGCGATTGGTAAACTACATGATAGTCAATGATAGTGAAGAAATGTAAAATGGTTTCCGTGTTTACATAGCCTGATGTAAACACGCGAGAGTTTGAGAGAACACGAGATAAGCGTAGGAAACCACGACGCGAAGTGGAGTGGTTTCCAGGTTATCGAGTTTATAAAATAACTAATGAAAGAGGAACGAAAACCGTGTTTACATACGCTCATGTAAAATGGTTTTATGGCCAATCAGAGCGCGCGTACTATTTGAATTATTTTATAATCGACAATAGTCCACGATTCTCTGTTTACAAACGCGCATGATAGTTGAAACTATCATCAATTATCACGACTGTTTGAACGGGACTTTACTATCATTTATTATTTAGTATAATCACTCTGGCGATGGTTTACAGCCAAGTCGCCCGAGTGTTATCTTGCCCGAAGTCATGTTGCCCGAGATTTTAGTTATGTCGCCTGAAAAAAAAGTCAAGTCCCCCAAAGAAACAAATACTAAAAAGATCTGAATTTCAGACTCTTAATAGGCAATAACGTTGAGACATTTTTATAACTAAAGCGCTCTTTGTTTCCGACAACACCATGAAGATTCTTAAAGCGTTGTTCGTTCCTAACAACAAAGGGAAAAGTTGTTCGTTTCCAACATCAAAATGCAGCGTTGTTTGTTTGGTATGTAATAGTTCCTTACTCACGGACGTTTCGTAAGCTTGAGAAACTCTTTCTTGGTTTCTAACAATACCATGAAGACTTTGAATACACAGAAATCGATCGTATGCTCGGAATTGAAATATGTTTGAGTTACGATTCTAAAAGCGTTGTTCGTTTCTAACAACAAAGGGAAGCGTTCTCCGTTTCTGACAAAAAAATGAAGCGTTGTTCGTTTGATATAATAATAATTAATTATTTACATGGCGCAAAATACATGTGGATATGATCTAATGCGCTATACAATAAGACTAAGCAAAATAAAATATGAAAACGAACTATAAAAGGCTAAGAATATACAATATGACTAACTAAAAACGAACCATAAAAGCAAACATGAAAATGCCTGTCTAAAGAGATGTGTTTTAAGAAGTGTTTTAAAACAATTAAGATCATTTACTGCTCTTATATTTGATGGCAATCTGTTCCAAAGTTTAGGAGCAGATGCCCTAAATGATCTATCACTAAAGTTTTCTTAGTTATGGTCCTGGGTTGCAACAATTGTAGTTCAGACTGAGATTGTAACATCATACGTCCGAATTGTACAACTGAAATTTAAATGCAATAAAGTCCTCGTGTAAACCCGTCCTTCTCCACTTTCTTTCAGCTTTCCTCCGAAGTCGCTTGGCTGCACCGATTTCAGCCGTATAACAGGGCACTGAAGGATGTTTCCTAACGGTCTTAGACTTCAGCGGAGCATGATGATTGAGCAGGTTAGATAGTGTACTGTTGTAATCAGCGACAAACTTGTTCAAGTCTTCAGTCGATGTTATAAAATGGCCATCTGGAAGGCGTTGACATAGTGAGGTTTTGGAAAAAGACTCCATGTCGATCTGTCTCCGCTTTCTATAATTGATCACTTTGGCCGTTTAATAAGATATACGTGATGTTAGGTTGCACATAAGTGAGGTATGATCTGAGACAAAGAAATCAGTCACAGGTGGAGCTTTGAGCAAGTTATCAGAGTACCGGGATATTACAAGATCTAATGTGTGGCCGAGCACATGCTGCTGAAGTCAAAAAGACTCAAGAACATCCAAGAATGTTACAGCATCAACATTTTTGATGTCATCGACGTGGATAGTGAAATCACCAGCAATTAAAATCTGTTCCTTTGAAAGCACAAACGATTCGAGGTAATCAGAAAATCCCCGAGGAAAACACTGACTGTATCCTTATGCTCGGTAGAATAAGGTGGACGGTACACGATCAGTAAACGCAGACTACTGTATATGTACTCGTTTCTTACTCACGGACATTTCTTAAGCTTGAGAAACTTTTTCTTGGTTTCTATCAAAGCCATGAATACTTTGACTACACAGAAATCGATCATAAGGTCAGAAAGGCCATATGATCGACCCTAATCGTCGCACTGTAGGGCTTGTTGACGTGGTCTAACTTCATCATCACACTCAATGCAAGGATAAATACTCATTTGGATCAGATCGTATTCGTATTGTAGCTAGATTTACCCTCTTCATATATACTTCGGATCAAAATATCTATGTGACCGCCGGAGCAAACAGAGCACAACTACATAATTTTTGCCTTTTTTGGTCCTAAGGGAAATGATGCTATCAGACTAATACTGTGAAAAAAGTCACAAACAATAGACTGTTATCTTAAAAATATCGCACTTACCTTACGCAAGGCAACAAGTTAATTTTATTTGTATGTTACTCGCTTTACCTTTTACCGACTTGACGAACGCGACAATCGACATTCGATTACCTGGTGTTTTCGAATTACGGTCGTTTCGCCTACGGGTCGTTTCGCCTACGGTCTGTTCGCCTACGGTTAGAGTCGATTCGCCTACGTCTCATATGTCAGTTCGCCTATGTGTTAAAACATGTGTTACAACAGTTGATTCATCTACTTTATGTGCGATCGCGCTCGGATCCTAGTCGGTCGATTCAATTCCTAGAGCGTGACTCATAAAGTCAAGCCTATCGAAGTTAAATAATTGTAAATAAGGAGCGTTCGTTTACCTGAAAATTTCCGTTTTTTTTTCCCACCTTTTGTGTAGGTTGTTACTTTAATCTAAACCTTGGTTATTTGAACCAAGTCCAAACGTGAACACGAACGTTTATTTATCTTACTTAGTCCGAAGTATATGAATATGATTACCGATTTAACAAGCCGCAACATCGAAATAAAAAGTTACATCAACCTGTGTAGTGTGAACAAGCTAATTTTGTGGTAAGTACTATGTATGCTAATGAAAACTCTCACCTCCCTTTGTATGAGCGCCGCTCAAGTCACAAGTCTACACAAAGGACGCTTTAAGTTTTTATATTATTTGTCTGTTAGATGAAAGTACGCAAACGGAGTAACTCAGAATACCCGGACACATTACATACATAAACTAGTTTATAGAGATAAAAGATTCAACGAGTCGCCCGCCAAATCGACGCAGAAATTGAACCGACTGTCAAGTCAAGCCGAAGCTAATTTCGTATATGTTAATGAAAAGTCTCACCTTCTTTAGTTTAGGCGCCGCTCACGCTTCACAAGTCTACACAAAGACCGTAAACAGTGGTTTGTTTACTGCTCTGCTCGCGCTTTACACGACCACACAAAGACCGTAAACGGTGGTTAATTTCATTTTAATACACATCTTAATGCTCAGTTTTACAATCGCACGTTTCTTAAATCATTTTAAGCAAAATATCTTTCACACATTCGTAGACGACCGGGTTCCGCCATAATAAAGTTTTTAAAAACGAATTTAGATGTTTTAGCGCGTTGTTTTTCTAGCCATCGAGGATAGAATGGAAGGAAAAATACAAGGAACAAAGACTTTTAATAATTCCGATTTAAAGCTTCAACATCTGACTCGTAGGCGAACTGACATATAAGACGTAGGCGAATCGACTCTAACCGTAGGCGAACAGACCGTAGGCGAAACGACCCGTAGGCGAAACGACCGGATACCGGTGTTTTCATCTTTCATTGTTAAGAAAGTCACAAATAGACACAACAGAACTTTACTTGTATGTTACGCTGCATCCGTGCATTTGTTGTTATAGAAACGAACAACGCTTCCCTCTGTTGTTAGAAACAAACAACGCTTTTAGAGTCGTTACTCAAACATATTTCAATTCTGACCATACAGTCAATTTCTGTATAGTCAAAGTCTTCATGGAATTTTGAGAAACAAGAAAGAGTCTCCCAATGGAGATGCACGCGCTCTGATTGGTCGAGCCTCCTTAAGGCACCGCATGAGTACTTACAGGGGCATTCGAATCGCACACGATTATTCCAGTTGTAAGCAAGAGACATAACGCTACGTAGACAACATTTGGGTACTCATAGATTCGAACTGACAATGTTTAGAGCAGTTCTATGTCTGTCTCCTGTGCTATCAAGTCCAAGAATAACGTGAGAATTAAACAGTGAAAAAGAAGAAGAAAAAAATTATAAAAAGGCCGCTACACTTTCCACTAATATCATGCTGACCAGTTTAACCATAGAAAGAGATGTCAAGCTGTCAATTGGAATACCATTGTTTTCACATTTCAAAACTTGAGCAATCGATTGGATCGTTATATATTTTTTTACGAGGGTACAATATCATGCAACCACACTGGCAATTTATGCCCATTCCAGGACCTCCTTGATTTGGACACGTGATCTATATACGTTAGCCTGCAGTGCAAGGAGATAGACGAAAGTTGAAATCCTCACAGGATTTAGACGGAGTTTTAAACAGAGCGGATTTAGACGGAGGATCCACGCAGGGGATCCAAATCCAAAGTGAAACTGGCACTGAGAGGACTCAAGTGTTCTTTTAGCATTTTGACATCAACAACTGATTCGGCCTCTTTAGGAAGACATCTTCTGTAAACATTGATCTTTTTGTTGCGTATAATGAACCACTTGTGCTCTTTAGGAATGTGCCAAATTCACTGCTGAGATATCACTTTTAATATCAGCTGTAAAGTACCATCAGACGAGGTAATTTCCATTGGCTAAAAGCTAAAAATTAATACGCACTCTGAACAACCCTTCAATCCGCTACTGGTGGACAGAATTATCCTACAAGAGAGGCCCAGCATCAAAACCAAACCTTCTAAAAGAGCGAACAGAGCGGGAAGACGTCAGCTGTCATTCAAACGAATTAGTTGTCTTGCAAGTCCCTTGTTAGCGAGTTCCACAGGTGGCATTTTCATCTGAAAGATTACGATAAAGGGGATGAGCTATGGACAAATGATCTACGAAATAAAACTCAGCATCAACCACCAACATTACCAAAAGTTTTAATAATCCAGTTTTCAATTCTCAACGACCATTGGAGCAGGTTTTCCTGACTAATCATAAAAAGTTATGATGTTTGGTTTAAAAACCTCCTATTTTCCACTAATTCACTTGTCAAGTTGTTGGCGGACAGTTTGTTATCGGACAGTTCAATAAGCCAATCCCACTCAAAGTTGTAGTCTAATTCAGCCAGTCACATTCAAAGTCGTAGTTTAAATGAACCAATCACAACCTTGGTTTCAATCACCATAGAAACAGTGCACAGACTCCTTAATTGGGGCTTTCTTCAAAATGGAGAAATTTTTTCCATTGAAAAATGACAATATCTTGGAAGACAGAAATTGAAATTTTCCCTTTCTTTCCCAACTTGGCAACTGTTCTGTTCTGGAAAATTGTAATTTTCATGATTAATTGGTAATAAGAGTTCATGTCATCCAATTCAGTCTGTAATAATAATAATAATAAACAAAGGCATGGTCGCCTGATTTTGTTATCACTTGTATGATTTCAGACTAAATTGGACTCCACTCAGTCTTATTACCATTACTTATTTCATAGCAGGTTTGCATCCTGTGATATATTGACCTTCACTTTTCCTCTCTGTGTAACACTTAAGGACACAAGGTCTAACAACTGGGTGAGCATAAAAGCTTTAGCCACCAGGCAAATTTTCTCAGTGAAGATTGAAGATTTTATTTGTGAGATACACTGGGTACTGAGATCATTACCTTATTTTCTATAGAGAGAGTTGCCCCATTTTCAACCAGTGTAACAGTTATTTCTGCCCTATCCTCCTCACAGGCCATATGACTGCAGAAAAAAACACATTCCAGAAGGTAACAGTAAATTTATTCCTCCAATTGGAATTGCACCAAAGATCTTAATAGCCTTGGCTATTAGTAGTAGACTACTTGAATGCTTCTCTAAAAATAATCACCTATCAGCAAGAACAAAAGAATTCTAACAAATAAATTTGCAAAGACTCTTGTAAACAGTTCATAGTTTTCTAAAAGAAATTGATTTTGGGCCCTCTGTACCTAATAAAGGTTGGATGCTGTGGCAGTTGACAAGTGAAGCCACAAATTTGAAGTAAATTGATGCAAATGGGACATTGGACACAAACAAAAAAAGCAGGCATGTGCCTTATCTTTGGTTAAGAAAGAAATTAATAAAGGTATGACTCAGATGGGCACCAGATAATCTGCCTATAGGCAAAGACAGCAAGGGAGGGTATCTAGTCAAGTCGCCGACGGTTCAACTCGCCGACGTATAAAATCGAGTAGAAACATCGGCGAGTTGGTCTTCAATCCAGTACAACTTATTAGAAGTTAAACATATAGAAAAATGAAAGATCTTTAGGAAAAAAACACTTTTTTTTCTTTCAACAAAGTTTATAAGGATCTCATGGCGAATAAAGCGAGGTAAATATCGCCAATGACTAAGAAAGCTTCAGACGCGAACGAGATTTAATGTGTGACGACAACAACACTCTAAAGTCTTATCATGTCAATCGGTCAAATTTTTTTTGAAAACTTGGCTTTCTGGACAAAATCTTCAGTAAAAAACAATCCTTTTTATTTCCAACAGAGTTTACAAGGATCTCATTGCGAATAAAGCAAGATAAACATCGCAAATGACTATAGAAGCTTCTAACAGACAGACGCGAACGAGTTATTGTGTGACAACACTGTAAAGACTCAACATGTCAATCGGTCAGATTTTTTTAAAGAAAACTTGGCTTTTTAGAAGAGATCTTTCGTAAAAAACAATTCTTTTTATTTCCAACAAAGTGTGTAAACGGAAAACATTTTCTAAATGCTTTTACAGTACAAATACGATTAATATCTAACCAGAAGCTGACCAGAATCCAAAGAAGGGCTAATAGACGATTGCAGAGTAAGGTGTTTGGATTTTGGGAGAAATATGAGAATTGTAAAAAAACAGCGGCTCCATTATTGAAATCGATGTCAAGATCAAACGGACCTTCAAGAGCAGAAAAATAGCATGATATACGTATGAAATTTTATCGTAAATCAAACGTTCTCGATCATAAATAAATCATTCTTTAAAGTGAAAAAAAAACGTGGTTCGCGTGGTTGCTTTGGTTGGCTCACAAGAACTCGATCGCGTCTGAAGCTTTAATAGTAATTGGATATTGGCGATGTTCACCTTTCTTTATTCGCTTTGACATCCTTACAAACTTTTTTGAAAAATACAAAGAACTGTTTTTTACTAAAGATCTTGCCTACAAAGCCAAGTTTTTTTTTCAAATCTGACCGATTGACTTAATGAGTCTTTACAGTGTTGTCGTCACACATTAACTCGTTCGCGTCTAAAGCTTTTTTGGTCAGTAGCGATGTTCACCTTGCTTTATTCGTCTTGAGATCCTTATAAACTTTGTTAGAAATAAAAAGAATTTTTTTTTTACTGAAGATCTTGACTAGAAAGCCAAGTTTCTCAGAAAAATCTGACCGATTGACATGATGAGTCTTTACAGTGTTGTTGTCACACAATAACTCGTTCGCGTCTAAAGCTTTTTTGGTCATTGGTGATGTTTACCTGGCTTTATTCGCCATGATATCCTTATAAACTTTGTTGGAAGAAAAAAAATTGTTTTTTCCTAAAGATCTTTTATTTTTCTATGTGTTTAACTTCTAATAAGTTGTACTGGATTGAAGACCAACTCGCCGACGTTTCTACTCGATTTTATACGTCGGCGAGTTGGTGTTGGCGAGTTGAACCGTCGGCGACTTGACCGTAATTCCAAGGGAGAAGGGGGGCAGTAAAGCAAGAAACGTACAGAGCAGTGTTGCCTTCAGCATCCTGTATATCACAATTTGCATTGTGTTTTAAGAGCAACTTGACAATCTTGGAATGGCCCCTATGAATGTTATGACAGAAAAAAAAGAAAAAAAAAAAGGTTTTTTAGTCCATGAAGATTGTTACGTGATAAATTCTAGTTCACAAATGATGCAGAATTCATCTGAAATCATGTTTAAGAGGAGGAATTACTGACCGTGATGCAGCACGGTGCAGAGGGGTAGCAGCACTTGTTTTGTCCTGTGCATCAATGTGAGCCCCATTCTGAAGAAGCAATTCTGCAATCTGAGAGATTGAAAAACCACCTGTAAAAAATTATGTATCTTATCACACAACTGCAAACAGCCATACTAGGGGTGGACAAGCCTTAGCTTGGGATGAATAAGTCACAGGGATGATATTTCTCCTGTCAAGGTATCAAGCTGGCTTGGATAGTAAGTGATTAATTTCACTACTGAAAACTTATAACCTGAAAGAACACAATCTTGTTGTGCAGCAAATGGATGCCTTAATATAATAGTTTTGAGGATCAAGATGACTGCAATGCATTACCTCATATCTGTTTCTTGATGCTGCATAATGCAGAGGTGTTTGTCCCCCATCATTTGTGGTGTTAACATCAGCTCCAAGGCTGATCAACATTGAAACAATAGCATCTCTTCCAGCTGATGCAGCAATCATCAAGGGAGTCCACTGCGCCTAATATGAAGTCAAATTTATAAAAAAATTATTTGGAAAAAGAAGATTCTCTTTTGGCCCAAGCAGGATATGAAATATAAATAGTCTGCCTCGGAGGAAGTATGTAACCCAATTAGAGTGACTTGAGCCAGGTACATGTAGTAGTTTTCAACAACAAAAAATCTTGTGTTTGAATTCCTGTATTAATCCCATTTAAACATCCCTGGTTTTCAATTAAAAAAAATGCATCTTGCACTGCACAACACATGGGAATTTCTGGCGTTTTGCAAAATGTTGAGAATGAATCAGCCAAAAAGAGAACAGACACAAGAGAGGCTGAGCTGAAGAAATTGAAGTTAGGTTTTGCTTTTTCTCTTGCTTGCTATCCACCACACACAAGCAAACCCTATCTTTGTGTGCATACTTAGATTCCTACAACTTACATCATCTTTGTTATCAGTTGGTACTCCTAGATCAAGCAAATGTTTAACAACGTCAGTATGTCCACCAGATGCAGCCCAGTGAAGAGGCATGCGCTCATTCTGTAATGCAAAAAAAGTTAACAGATAAATGACATGGACTTAGCATTCGCCTACGATTACAACTACTAAATTGGATGTGAAAATGATGGTACCCAGGTGAGCTATCATTCTAAAAGACTTTTTACTAGTTAGGTTATGTTATACCCAACATTTGAGCAAGTTATTTCCCTTCCACTTGCGCGACATTGGCTGCAGCTGCACTGAGAGAGTTAATTGTATTGGTATACTTTTTAGAAACCTAGTTAAAATTTCCAAAAAGCTTAACTCAGTTAAGGGTTGGTTATGTTGAAACAACAGGGTTATATTTTATCAGCCACTGCACTGAAAAGACATCAGGGGGGGAAACCAAGAGACAGACTTCACAGACCAAGTTCATATTTTCTCCCTTTTCCTTCTTTTTTTTTCTTTTGTTTCCTTACTCTGCACTCACTACTTAAGCAATTCCCCTTCCTTCTGATGCATAATGCACAAATTTCCAAGGCAGTTTTTTTAAACATCATGCTGATTTTTGTAGATGTCAGAGTGTTCTCCATCACTGTGGAATGAATCATCCCAGGTTAGGGTTTATCGGAGAAATCAGCAATGGCTTGAGGAAAGCAGGAATCCTGCCATGCTTGGGTTTTAAAGAGAACACTCTTAAATCAACATTGAGTCCTTTCAACCCCTTTGCAGTATTTTTTCACAATTAATGGCAAAAAGAAACTCTGGTGCTTCCAAGCAGCAATACTGATAACTATTTGGCTGTGATACTTGGGTAATGTAACTGTTTAATTTAGTGTTATCAACTGAGTTAAAAACATAAATTGGCTACTGTAAAGAGTTAGAAGGCTGCTGTTTTGAGCATTACCCCTAATGTAACTGTTGTCCTCAGAAACCATGTTCAGAAGCATTTTTTAGGTGCCATGAAGACCATTTCATACATAAAAAGTGATGACTGACACATATTGCGAAAAAGCCATTGCACAGCACTAATAAGAGACCACTTAGCTGGGTTAAATTATACAAAGAGGTAGTTTAACCACAATTTAAAATTAACCACACTTGGTTGAAAAAATCTATTGTTCTTCAATTAAGTTCCATGGTAGCCATTAACCCAGGTTCAGTTTGATCAAAAGCTAAAAAAAGCAGCCACATCACGAGTTCTCACTAACCCAGTCATTTCTAATTAAACAGTTAGAAATAACCTGGTTAACTCTCCTTGTGCAGCCTCGGCCATTGTAACTTAAAGATCCTTGTTGTTGTAAGATGTAAAGGCATAAAATGGTCTAAAACTGTTGCATCACAAGTTACGGAGTGACAAAAAAGTTATTTCTTTCGCAGCATTGTGCAACTAGTGACAGCAGTATTATTTATGTTTGTGAATGTTACTAGTGTCATAGGGCTGTAGTATCCACATTTAACAAATAGAGAGGCCTTGACTGTGCTCTGTTCTGTTGTAAAGCACACAGGAAGTGGCTAGAGTTTGAAAAAAGTGTAGGGAGAAACACAAGACATAGACAAGAGTTTTTCCCACTTCTGGGTGTTCTAGCTGCTTCCTAAGTGCTTTATAACAAAACAGAGCACAGTCAAGGCTTCTTTGTTTTACTATAAAGAACCAAAATTTGCAGGATGACACATGATTGATCCAAAATTATCTGCATAATGTGGAAGTGGACATCTCAATGTGATTTGCTATTTTATAAGTGTGTGAAGTGTGTTTTACAAGACTTACTAATTAGATTTACACAATAAGTGAACACTCTTTGATCTAGAAGGATACCAATCATTCAAAGTAGATAGTCTTAGTTCATTGGAAATTATTATTAAATAATTAAAATAAAACATTAATAATAAAACATTATTTCCACTAAACAAGAATCAGTAAACTGTGGCA
Organism: Pocillopora damicornis; assembly: GCF_964200805.1. Taxonomy (NCBI): domain Eukaryota; kingdom Metazoa; phylum Cnidaria; class Anthozoa; order Scleractinia; family Pocilloporidae; genus Pocillopora; species Pocillopora damicornis. The sequence goes on along the minus strand of NC_142679.1, from coordinate 9,404,729 downwards.
CTGTTTTGTGGTCTTTCCTGTCCTTTGCTGACCTTTGCTTGACCTTAAATGTCTTTGTAGGTCAACATTTGCATAAGGACTTTGACCTTCAGTGTTATTTTTGTTGACCGCCTGGTTGTGATAGTGCATCAGATCATATTAAGAAAGACCAGAAAGTATGCAAAACCATTGAATGAAAGATCTGAAAGAATGTAGACCCAAACAACCCCAATGGCTGAAACGGTAAAAGACATTGGTGTTTTGGTGTCATTTTATGCTGCCTGAGTAAATGGTAATGTTAGCAATGAGGCAGTACACAAGGAAAAATTTTGTGCACCAGTTAGTAGTACACAAACTTTTTCCAAGGTTGTCGTAGACCTAAACGAATTCAAAAGCTACGTTATATCCTTTACTGACAAAAAAATAGTTGTTGTACAGAAGGGGATTGGGCAAAACCTTAACATAAATATTGCCGGTATCAAAGAATAGTAAAGGTTGTGTAGATATCTATTCAATTTGTTCAGAAGACTCTTGGAGCTATGAGTGGCCACAAATTGAAAGGCAGCCAAATTAGCCAAGTTCATACCAGTGCTTGTGAGAACTAATTAGCCATATATGAGTTCACACTACAAAAACATTGTCAAAACTATGACTACTTACTTATTAAACAACACACTATGATGACTATGATGCCAAGACGAACACCTCAGATGGTGAATTGAAAAAATTAAAAAATCTTAGTGAACAGAACTTTGAAGGTGAGGCAAACAACAGGCTATTGGATGAAGAGGATACTCAACGAAGTAACTTGGGTAGTAAATATGTAAGCTTAGCTCTTGTGTTATATGTACTGATTCTTTAATTTGTTTTTACTATGTCTGATACTTGTAAAGTAAGATTTGATATTGTGATACCAAGCCTAAGTAAATGCTCTCAGAGCACCTCGTTTCAACAAGTGAGTTGTCTTTATTTGTCTCACAAAAAGCAATATGACAAGTGAAATGCAATTCAGTCCTGGATGAAAAATGTTAGATGCAATATAAGTTTTAGTAATACATCCTATAGGTTGAAATCTTACAGTATCAGCTTAGTACACTTACTCCTTTTTAAGTGAAGCATGATTGGTTAAAAAAATTATCCATGATGCATGATTTAATAGAAAAATTATGTGTGATGTGTGATTGGAACTTTCCCTTTGCCACCCTCTTTGAGGATTCTCCTCCCTGCTAATGTTATAATAACATAAATATTATATATTCACTTGTTCCAAAATTTCACTTTAAATTTACAAAGAAAAGCTTGAGAGAAGTTGACATAGTACAATTCAGCAGAAGGTGTGACAGCTTTATCTCAGCCCTATGCTTTGTACTCTAATAGAGCATGCTCTTTCAACCAATGACAGCATGCATTATATCCAAACTTCACTACAAATTAAGCTCAGGTTGTGTTCACCGGTTACCTAAATTAATATGTAATTGACAAAAAGCATGTCCCATTGAGCAACACACGACTTGATAACTAATCAGTCAATGCTCTTATTTACTGATTTAAAGGAAACCTACTGTCGTATTACAATATATGATACATTTTCGCCATACGTTTGCATATTGTAACGGGAGTTAAGAATACGATAAATCAAAGGCTTAGAAACTTGAAGGACGATTGAGGTCGTGATTACTGAGCACAATTAGACTGGATTAGAAAGGGGCCATGTGTATTTTCCGCTTCTTCCATGTGTTTTGCACGATGAAACTTAAACTACGAACTTCTCTTGCCAAGAACCCAATAAAAGTATGGTCTATCGCGAAGGAATGTAATATCATGAAACAACTATAGTTAGGGCTAAAAGGTTGCACGACAATTGATTATATTGTCGTGACAACAAACCTAAGTAACTAGTACCCACTGTTGAGAGGAATCATGATAAACAAGAGAGATGTTTTACTTGACCCACTTTAGAATTGAACCTCACCTCGTCTACCTTGGTCGCTAAACTCGGTTTCAATTCAATTTTTTCCTTTAACTCGTTAAATTTTCCCTCGTACGCGAGTGAACAGATCTCTACACAAGACATTGTCGGCGTCTTTTTGAAACCATCCGTCTCGTTTTCAGATCGAGGACGACAATACTCTCAGGGGTGGGGTCACTGTGAACTTTGGAGACATATCACAGTTGGTCCTAGAGATAGTCTTGACGACCCTATTTAAGACTCTTTAGGATAGATCGGCTTGGTAAAAATGCTTAATCATTAAGAATACATGAACTCAATCAAATTTTTTAGAAAGTAGGAATTCGTGAAAATATATGTGTATTATCTATGTATAAAATAATTATTTATGTATAAAATGTAAGAAAGCAAAATTACATACATTACACGGGTAACGTGTAATGTCTGTAAACTAATCGAGTTTAGCGGTATGAGCGGAAGGCCGGAGCTTGCTATGATTTGCGAGAACTGATGCCTCTTGCACCGGAGGCAGTGAGTGTTTTTATAAGTTTTGTTTTAAGCCAAACTTGATGAAATGACACCCGATTCGTGGAAATGACAAGGACTGTTACGCGTAGGCCCCGGGGAAGAGTCATTAATAATATGTGGGAAGCTTTGCAGGGGGTAATCTTATTTCGATCGTCACTCGCGAGGCGTTGTATTATGTCCGCCATTTTGGTGGAATATTGTATGAAATTTAGAATTTGAGACTGAAATCCAGCTACTCTACCTCACTTTACCAACACTATTTGAAACATCGAAATGTCCGTTAGACGCCAGTTAAAGAACGTGGTGAACAACTACTCGAACGCCGAAGTAAAAGTTCGCGAAGCTACTTCGAACGATCCTTGGGGACCATCAAGTTCTGTGATGACTGAGATTGCCGATGCCACTTACAACGTGGTTGCCTTTTCAGAGATAATGGGGATGATTTGGAAAAGACTCAACGATCATGGAAAAAACTGGAGGCACGTGTACAAGTCATTGGTTGTTTTGGATTACATTATTAAGACTGGCACTGAAAGAGTAGCTCAGCAATGCCGAGAGAACTTGTACGCAATTCAAACTTTAAAAGATTTTCAGTTCATCGATAAAGACGGTAAAGATCAGGGAATGAACGTACGTGAAAAGGCTAAACAGCTTGTTGCATTATTGAAAGACGAAGATCGGCTGAAGAGTGAGAGGGCTCGAGCATTAAAAGCAAAGGAGAGATTCGCACAAGCCAGTTCTGGCATCGGCAGCGATTCGGTGAAAGCCGGCAACTTACGAGACTCGGGAAGCACATCTGATCTGCGTCTTGGTGCCCCAGCAGCGCCAGCAACTGGTGTACCAACTAGCCGCTCGTGGGAACCTGCCAGGAAAGTCCTAGGCAGCGATATGGAAACCTGCCGTCCGTCGAATGCCAACGAGGAAGAATTACAGTTGCAATTAGCGTTGGCACTAAGCAAGCAAGAGGCAGAAGAGAAAGAAAAACTGAACGAGAGGGATGATCAACGGCTACAGATGGCCATTAGCCAAAGTCAACAAATTCCTTCACCTCAGGAACCATTGCCACTGGATGTTGGAAGCAATGGTGTTCAAGTTTCCCAGGATACGTTTGACCCTTGGGGTTCTACACCATCAGGGGTTGCAAGTTCCCCCATGTCACAACCGTCTATATCACAACCTTCCATTCCACAACCTGATCCCTGGTTAGGTGGCACTAATTCAGTCGCCACTGCTCCTACCAATCCTTGGGGAGACAACAGTGCATCTTATCAATTGCCAATAAACTCATCACAGAATCTTTTTGGAGCTTCAAACAACACACCTGTTGTGGCAGCTATGGCTGGAGGAACAGATCCATGGGGAGCAGCCCCTATACAAAGTAATTCAGCTACAGCACCTCCCCTGAGTGACCCATGGAGTGGAAGAGACATTTTTCCCGCAGAAGTGGCACCACAACCTCAAGGGCCATGGGAAACTTTGCAGCCTGAGGGTTTCAATGCTTTCAACCAGAGTGCTACTGGCAGTGGAATTTCAAGTCAGCCACCTTTGGTTCCATTTAACCTTGAAAATAAAGATGAAGTATTAATGAAGTCAACAGGTGGCCAGGAATTCCTGGATAACAGGGTTTCTAATTTGGTGAACTTAGATTTGCTAACACAAAAACCTGACCCTGTTGCCAATCCTTTCTTGTCCAGCAAACCAGCATCATCCAGATCAACTAATCCATTTGTACAAGATAAGCCTCAAGCACCAACACTGAATCAGCTTCGTGAGCAGCCAGTTGTAGTACCAAACAGCATGCAGAGTATGAGTGGAGGAGTGTTACTACCCTCACCTCTAATTCCAGATTCTACCTCTAGACCCCAGCAAACAGTTCAAAGTAATCCCTTCCTGTGAGGAAGCAAGTGATCAACTTAGTCAAGAAGAAAGGTATGTTTAATTTGTTGTTTCAACAGAATTGCTTATTGCCTTGAACATATGATACTGCTAATCAGGTGATGGGGTTCCCTTCTGTGGAAATTATCTTTTAAAAGGTTTTTCCCCTGAAGTGCACTTGAGGTTAAGAGAGAAGGAAATGAAAAATAAGTAAAAAGCCATGTACACCCTGCTTACTATGCTAAGGTTTTGTTTTTGGTCACTCAAAGAAAACAGAGGTGGCAGAGCAAAAACTAGTCACAAAGTTTGAGTGTTCAAACCACCTGCTGAAATTCAATTGGTCAGTTATTTAAACTTTTGTCTAACAAAAATGTGTTCTAAGCCATCTTCAATTTAGCGGAACTTTATCTGAACATTTATTTTCATGTACAGTGTTAAGTGGGCCAAAAGCTTATTGTGGAAGGACATTTATTTTATTATATCAACCCTCTTAAAGAGAATCCCTGAGGCCCACTACTTGGGTAAAGCTATGGTTTGGGTTAGACCTTGTGTTAATAACCAGCCCAATGAGTTTTCTAGAGCTTCCCCTTTGGATAGTTTGCTAACAACCAAATTGATCCACCCCAAATGGAAGGAACCTGTTACATATTGCATCTTGCACCAAAATCAAGAGTCTCCCAGTAAGGACTGTGTTTACTCGTGTCTAAGTCGACCTTTTAAGACCAAAAACTCAGCCCAAAAAATCACCCATGACTTATACACAAGTCATACACAGAGACGTGGTCTAAAGCAATCCAAGAAATTAGCATAACAATTGCCTGAAGTCTGTAAAGGAAACCAAGTTTACAAAACCAGTTCTAATTGTGTTTGAGTTTCGTCAGTTTTCAGTGCATTCTTCATCAACAAAAAGCTTGAAATAATAAATTTTAAGAGGCTTAAACACAAAGCTACTGAAGCTGATGACTATTTTGTCTTCTAATCTGTAGAGCAGACATTTCACTTACAGCTTTGCTGCTGTTTGCGGTGCTGAATTGAATGATTTCAGTAGCTTAGTGACCTGGCGAATGGTGTTGTCTCACATAGTCTTGTTTTTTACCAGCAATCTTTCAAAGCTCCCCAGTGTTCCTTCGGTCCACTAAATCTCCTTTCAAACTTAACATTAAGTTTAGTTAAATGCAAGATGATTTTATTTTCAATGTGATTTAAAAAATATGGTAAAATACTTCTCTGGTAAATGGAAGTGCTAGTGTATGCTTAACTGGTGGTGATATAAACAAGTGCTGATAAACTCTACAGCACATGGTTACATTTTGCTTTGCAGTTTTTTTTTTAATTCACTGTGTTTTCAATACATTCTCAGAAATAGGAGATTAACTTTTTGGGAAATTTCTATTGGTATTAATTTTACTTCTTTAACCATAAATGATGAAGAATATGATTTTTGACCTTGAAAATGAGGGGTGGACTTATACATGAGTTCGACTTGTACACAAGTAAATACAGTATGTACATTTTTGTTGATGCCAGTAAAGTAAGAAATGCCTAGGTAGCTACAGTATTTAATCTAGAAAGGCCTCAAAAGAATTAAATATTAAATTTTTTATAAATACTTGTATTGAAAAAACAGAACATACTGGAAACAACCAGTGTCTTCCATTTCCATTTTCTTGACCATATACTTGACAAAATCTTTTAATCATCATGGCCAATGTTACTAATAGAACAACATGCTTCTCCTTTTCACAAGCTGTTGTGTGTGTTGTTGCAACATTTTTCACACTGATTTTGGTCAATTTAGTGTCCTTTGTGTCCTAATGGTCCTCAGCCACTAATAATTTTTATTTGCTGTTCTGTTCAAAAGTAGCACTGCCAATTCCAGCGAGCCCTCTGAAATGCTTAGAGAACTTGTTTCCAATTGTCTCACTAAAATTAAACAAATAGTTCACTGATTAAACTATAATTAGAGAATCATATGGTGGATGTAAAGAACTAATTATCAATACTTTCAAAATTGTTTCTACTACAACATTCATTAAGTATATTGAATCTATGCCCAAATGCATTTCTAGAGTAATTGCCAGTAGAGAAGGGTGCATCAGGTGTTGAACTTTGCCTCCCTTAGAAAAAACACAACACTTTTCAAAGACAAGAATAGTGTCTTCTACTGAAAAGTCCAATAATAGTGACTAAAATGATGCAGCGGGTTTCACGAAGGAGTGTATACAAACATTGTTTGCATACAATATTTCCTATGTGTAGTTCATTGAAGATTATTCACAATTATCGACACTCTTGTTGATCTTTCCATTTGATTCTTTGTTTAATGAAAGATACAATGTAATTCTAAACTTTCATATTCTTGAGGTGTTAAAAAACAATGTCAAAGGTAAGCATTAAGCAACTGATACATACTTGCTAAATCAACATTTCTGAACAATCTCCCAGCATTCCTCTTAAATACACTCCCAGACACATTTGTTGGTGTTCTCAATGTTTACCTGCAAGGTCACTTAGAAAAAGTGGGGGTAAACAACATTGGAAGGGGGAGAAGGGTGAAAGAACATCATGGATGTTACTTTGGAAAAGTTCTCCAACCACAGTGGTTCTATCTGGGAGTGTAGATTGATTAGCAATAACTGTCCTAGCCAGCCATTGTATTTTCCAATTCTGTTTTGTGTCTCCTATTTACTATTAAGTTCAGCTTGTGCTCTATACCAAGGCAGCTTCCTTTCCCTAACCCCCTTCACCCTAAGATCAGCATGCATATTCTCCTTACTGAGATTAACAATCTAGATCCCTTTTGTTGGTGATTATTTCCTTTTTTCTTGTGACCTTAACTGTGTGTTCTTGTGTGGTATTGTAAGGAGAAATTTGATGCTTGTTACTCATAAGGGTTAAACAGTTAAAACAATACTTTAGGGAAGATTTTGGTAGGTGGCTGCTCAACTTGTTAACAGCCTGAAACAATACCCTGTTGTAATGTGGATGAACTTTTTAAACAACTGGCAATATGAAATGGAATAGGCTCTGGACCTTCTTTAATTGCTCCAGCAAAGATACTTTTCCTGCTGCCTAACATTTCAATCATTAAATTGTGTATTTTGCTTGCACCAATCAGATTGCACTTCGGTATGTTGTTAGCATTGATAAGATTGCACCTGCTATTTTGCTGGCATTAATCAAATTACACCAGGTATATTGCTTTCACCAATTAGATGGAATTTAACTTTGTGTTTCACTGAAATTTTATATAAGATTCATCTTGTTCACAACGTTGTGCCTTAATTTAATTCTGGAAGCTACAAGACAAGTGTGTCCAAGATATGTCATGTTAACTCTAATGTGTTCTTTACATGTTTTGCCATATAAATTAGACTGCAACACTTGAGGATACAGTATTGTGGGACAGGATTTATGCCTCTTTCTTATACAAACTTGTAATCTTCCCTTTTTCTTTTTTGCAACATAATGGCAAAATGAAACATCTTTATACACGTGGTATCCTCGAACAGCTGAGTCAATGATGGCCAGGCCCTGGCCCAGACTCCTCCCAACATCTAAAGCTTGGCTACTACGCACTTGTTTGTTTTCTTTTCTGTTTCACTTTCTTTAGACTTGATAAATGTGAAAGACAGCCACAACTTCTATGTCAGTGTTCCGAAACCTTGATTGTTTGTAGCAGTACAACTCTACTGAAACTTCAAACTTTATTGTTTTATTTTTTTCCAAATTCTGCACCTCCAAATTGGGGGTGCGGCTTATCTACAGGTGTGGCTTATACATGGACATTTACGGATTCCTTGTTTCTCCATATTAACGGCAATATTAATATCTGCATCATATATTTGAATTGTCTGTGGGAAATTGTTGATAGTGAGTGGATTGTTATCGCCATTGAGTTTTTCTTTGTAAAACTTGTTTGTATGGTCAGTGATTCGATCTAGAGTCTGAAATCCAATACCCACAGTATTTGATGATGGAAAAACAAATGCTATAAAAAGATGTGGCATAACAGCACAACAAGGGAATATGAATGGTTGTAATTTCAGCATCTGCATGATTTGCTTTGAGAGGGACAGCTGACAACTGGTGATCAGAAATATCTGTCATATCACATTGTTTTTCATTAATATGTACACTTTTGAGTTCAAATAAAACATTTGGATTTTGCCTCAAAATAGTTTATTAGCTCATTTAAGGTGTTAACCTCTAACAGTACACAAGTTCCTTTAGGATGGGGCATACCATATGAATCTCTACCATGAGAATCAAATATCTTAAACTTACCATAACCATTACTGTAAAAACCTACTGTAGTACTAAGGATTGTTTAAAGAAAGAAATAATAATTTTGTCCTAGCACAGCCTGCATAGCATTTGCAAATGACATGCAATAATTGAAATCTTGTACTTCACAAGTACCATGTATAGTATTAGTACAGCTTGGACTATATTGAGGCTGATAATTAATATTAAACATTATTACCATTGCAGGTACTTCTGTTAACAGTAAATAGGATTGCTTGGACAGACTAGATAGACCAGAATACAATTAATTACCAATCTTCATGATATTAACCAAGTCCATTGAGGTTACAATACCATTCCTCTTGTTATGTATAAAGGAAAGCAAGTGACATGGCTACACACTGTGTACCAGCACTTAACCCAAACATTGCCACATTGTCATGACTGTAAGGAACTTGAATTGTTTTAGTAGAATTGATAATAGGACCAGGGTTTTTTCTATATCCCCAGAAAGATTAGACTTAAAATGATTTATCCTGTGATTCAGATTTTTATAAACATTTGGTACTGAATTAGACCTCCATGCATTCAACTGCTTTGGCTTTGGACTGTTTATTACATGTGGGTATTGGTTTTGCATTTTCAGTATCCTGTATTTGTTAGACTTTGGATATTTTCTCCTGACTGCAGAAGAGGGATATTTCATTGTTCCTTTATTTTCACAACTGATTCCATGTGCATATATTTTTTCACGAGCTTAATTTGTAAAAAGATGCATTCGAGAAGACTTCGGTATGCCTTTTCTGATGTAGGTTCGAAGTAAATGTCTTACTTTCCTGGATTTCTGCAAAATATGTGTAATTCTTTTCTTTGGTATTCTGCTGGGCTCACAATCCTGAACACGAATACCATATGTACGAGGGCAACTAAAATAAACAAATTTGTCATATCGAGATCTACAGTTACAGACTGTATTTATTGAAAATGCTTCATCATTGCTATTATTAAGCTTATTATCATATACAATAACAGAAAACTGAGCAGCTTTCTTAAATATGTTACATTCATCAAAGCTATTCACAGCAGCTTTTGCTGAAGACATCAACAACTTCATGTAGAAATCAGCCCACAAGACAAATGTGTAAACAATAGATAACATAACAAGATACACAAAAATCACAGGATTTTGGATCATGTATTTATTAAAAAAGAATATCCATACAACTACAATGAAAACAAATATAAGATTCACCTTTGTGATCGTGAAATTAATACCATTCATACTGTTATCGTAGCTACGTTCCTTGGCATCAAGTGAATCAAACATGGTGTCTTTCTTCACAAGCAGTTATCATCCATTAGAGTTTTGTTCTTCAATCTCACAGTAGTAGTGGTATGATTTTGCTTTTTTTTTTTTAACAAGTGTACGTTTTTCAACTAAGACATCAGCATACATGGCATACAAGGCTTTTATGGCTTTCAAGGCATACAAGGCTTTCATGGCTTTCAAGCGTTCGTGACTCAATCCGTTCCAAAAATACTGCCCAGTAACATCTTTTAGTGTGGATTGTCCACGAATATGACTTGTGCATGCGTCTGTAAGTATTTTGAGTGTTTGCGCCATATAGCTCTAGGTAATCATAAACAAAGATATTGCACCTCCATCACCAAAGCAACAATCCCAGAACAAATACAGAATGGCTGACAAAAGAGTTTTATAAGCAAAAATCTTGTGTTCGTCATGTGACCCGGCCTTGTCCATGCATGACAACGTCAATCATCGTCAAGATAACATGCATGATCAGCATGTGAACACCTCCACCCCCATTGGATCACAGTTAGTTATCATGGTGTTGAGGGCCCAATGACCACTGGGTACTATTGTGAAATTTTCCCATTTTGTGTCAGAGGAAAAAAAAAAAGACAACAAAAACAAAGGCGTTTTATGACTGGGCTACCACAGGTATCTCAGTAACGAGAGACTTTTAAAATTTTTGAAAAGAAGCGAGTAAATACTCCTTGTGTTATGCAGTGGAAAATACTGATGAATTACTGTGTGATCAAATTTAGTCTTCAGTTTTCTTTCTTATTATTGTCTTTGTTTTTGGCTGATAGAATATACTGAAAAGTAAAACATTAACTGAATGTTGTTAACTTCATTTTGTTTACTTATTCATTTATTTGCTTATTTATCGCTTTTCAGCCACTGCCTGAAGATTCTTGGGAAAGAATTCAGCTCAACTGGTCTTAGAACAAGTAATTATCATCAGCTTTCTTGTTTAAAAAGAAATATTCTGGAAAAACTGGAGACTAAGAAAAGTAAAATATGCCTTATGGTGTTCTGTGGGTTTTTTTTTTTTTTTTTATTTTTTAAACATTTTAATTGTTATAAGTACATATAGGTTAGAGAGTAGCTACAGCATCAAATCAAAAATAGAAAGTAATACCTTTACAAACTTCAAATTGTATCTAAAATTTTTTTTTTATGATATTTAGCTCTCTGTTACATGGACATTTAAACCAGAAATAATGAAATTGACCTGAATGGAAGATCAATTTTTCAGTTGGCCATTTTGGATATACTAAAATTCAAACTTGACTCTGAAGCCTGGGGGAATAAAACAAAGTAAATGACATGGAGGTTTAGCGATGAATAATTTATTTCTTTTGTTTTATTCCCCCTAGCCTTAGAGTTTCATTATATCAAAAATGGCCTATTAGCTAGTTGATGGAAAGAACTTGCATGTAACAAAGGAGAGTGTTAATGGTCAAATTACCATTGATCAGGTGATAAATTGTTGTCGTGGAGACTGATTGAATTTTCATTACTCATGTCATCAGTTCCCTAGTAATAAAACATCAACAAATTAAAGAGCCTTTTTCTCCATTTTTCAACACATCAGTGGCATTAGAAGTGTACCTTAGTGCATAATTTTCTTTGACATGAAATGAAATTCAGACTTCAATTTTCTTTATATTGTTTCTTACCAATTCAAAGACTAATTTTCTTGTTTGTTTATTTAGTTGTTCCTCAGCAATTTGGGTCCCAGAGTGCCCATTGACAATTTTGATTTTGATTGTTGTTTTTCATCTGGAATTAATAGGTGAATTTTGAATTTTCCATTTTTCCCCTTGATTCTGTCATTTTGGAACCATACAAACAGATGTGTCCTTTGGAACAGCTTCTCTTAAGAATGCCTGAAACTTGGAAATCAGCAACTAGCAGTTATTTCATACTGACTGAGAACAATATTGGAAAAATATTGAGGAAAAATTGAAACAATTTTGTATTCAGTTCAAATTTCAGGAGGATGGAGGAGTAAAATGAAACCTGTTTCTAATCTCCTCTGAAATAGAACTGAACAACCAGTTTCATGTTTGCCCTGGTGCCCCAAAGCACAAAAATAAGGTTGAATTCCTTTTTGCATGGTATACATTTATAAAATCAACTGTAACTGTCTGCACACATGGACACACCCACATCTGCTTTGCCCTGAATATTTTCTATCTTTCCATGGATTTGTCCACCGCAGTAAAACGTTACACAGTTTAATTTGAGTGTTAACCTAATAGTTATGAAGTACAACAGAAGTGGTCTTTCCAAAGTACATAAATGCTAACCTAAACTTGATTCTGTGAATTTACAGCTTTGTAGCCAGTTGGGGAGGTTAATGGTATCCAGGAAAGGGTGTGTGATTGGCTGTGAGTTGTTCTTATCACAATGTGCCCTTGATAGGAAGATGCCTCCAGCTTGAACTTCCTTTCCACTGAAGTTGTAGTTAACTTGCACAGCTACAAGTAAATTTATGAGAAGTATATGACCCTAATTCCTATGCCACTGTTTTTTGTGGTTTGTGAACCTTTTTGCCCACAAGTTACACAAACAACTGGCCAGTTCATCTCTGCTACTGGTTTAAAATTCAAAGACTTAATAATCTATATTTATTGAGACGAAAATACATTTGCTCTGTCATCACTTTGCCATGTTGTAATGTAACGATAAAACTTGATGTCTGTCTAGAAATATGACTCTATTTGTAGTTGCAGGAAGCTTGGTGGGTGAAATGAGTCTTGCCACAACTTTATTGTTTTTTGCTCTACAAAAACCATCCTTTTTTGTCCACCGGTTTGGCTATCAGTTGTGTGTATATTTCAGTCCATTCATTTTGCTGTCTTCAAATTGTACTAGAGTGCTTTTATGTCTATCTGTTGGCCTTTCTTGTTATCTTACTGAAGTTTGATGACATTCTCATGTTTGTCTTGGTATTTCATTTGATGATGAAATTGCATTCCAATCCTCTTCACACAAAGTTAGGTGTTACCATTATGAGGGCCTACAGAATATACTTTTGCTGGTAAAACTGTAAACTTGTTCTTGTGTTTTTAACTTGTTCGAGTCCAATTCTTTTCACTATCAGACAGTTGGTAAACTCGAGGCTTTCCTTCTGGAAACACTGTAATCAAAGGCTGCGGATGAGTGAGAATATGAAGGAATGTGGCTCTGGTTGTAGATGCAAAGTAAGGAGGTTCACAATGAGGTGATGTTGACAGGTTCTGTAAGGAAGAAATACCTCAGACAAGAAACAAAGATAAAACAAAGAATTTACTTAGCAGGCTTGCCATTAGACCTCAGCCCAGCCAATGATGTGTTCATCATAAGTGAAAAAATGTTTAACAAAACACAAGCTGATTGAAAAAAACATGCTTTCTTTCACCAAGTTATGACAAAATCAAAATCTTAACTGTAACTGTGTCAGACTTCATTCTTGGTTACAAATAAAGGTGGCTTTGTTATATGCTCACCCTGTTAATATGGTTGGGTAAGGATACTTATGAAGGTAGTCTTGACTTACAACTGAGCCTTTTACCAATGAAGCTCACAAGGGTCAGTCTTAAAGCTGGGTTGAAATTTTGTAGGTGTACCTGTGCCTATTATGGGAAGTTTATAATTGGGACTTTTAATTTTGTTCTCAATCATTTACACTTTCACAATTCAGGTTTAACTATAGGAAAGTGAAGAAGAAGAGCAAATGGATATTTTATTTACTTATTACCTGTAGTATGACTTTGTCATCTGCATTACAATAAAACTCCAAGTATTTAGCGGGCAATTTGTTCTTACTATCATAAGGTTCAATTTGCAGCTCTTTGTTACTTGAATTATATACTTCTACCATCTGTTAAAGGACAAAGGTGAATCTCTGATTATTATTTATTCCAAATAATAGTGGAAATTATTTTAAAATTTTATATCATCTCAACCAATCTTCTAAGGTGCCAAAAACAATACTTTTGCTATCAAAAGGTTATCCTTTCCTTTTTTGTAGTTTTAAGAGATTCAAATAGCATTCAAATGAAGGTGGCTGTGGATGCAAAAACTGGCTGGGAACCTGTGTCCAGTCTAAAAGTTATGTTGAGCAGAAATAGTAAGATGTGAAACCTTTTAGGTATGAAACCTGATGTGATGCTAGGTTTACCATGTCATTCAACTGTAGAATACAAGCAACTCATTGAAAACAAATCTGTATTATCAAAAAGGATTACTTCTTCTCCCTATGTGATGGTGACCTTATCACCCAACTGTTGCCTGAAAAGTAATCCCGTAACTGTAACAGAAGGCATGCTGGGAGTCTGGATAACATGCTTGAAAGTCAAGCCAGAAAGAGGCAGAGGAGCTTCATTTCAGAAAATCTCAACAACTTCCTCAATGTAGCAAAATGTTAGGAGTAAAAAAGCATAATTATTTCAATTAAGTTGAACATTTAGATAGATTTAAGTGCTGATAAGCTGCCAAAAAGAAATTTTTGTCAAAGAATTTATGGTGCAAGTTTGCATATGGTATATGTTATTGTTGTCCCTTTCAGAGAGTCTTCTAAGTGGCAAGCAGTAATTCATGGAATAAATTATTACTTTACCCTTTCATCACCCACAAACACACGAGCATGTCGTATGATTTCATCAGGACCCTTATTCTCAAATGTTGCTGGATAAATCTCACCATCTTGAATGCTGACACCTGTCACACAAAGAAGATGATCAAGGCAGTACATAATCCAAATCTACACATCAAGCTAATTTTGCCTTTTTCAAGGTGGGCAGTCATAGGTTGCATTCCCCTCTCTTGATTGCTAAGTATGTAAAGGTAGCAAATTTGTGAGACAGTGGTATTTGTGTTACCTATTCCAGAAATTATAGGCTTGTGTTGTCCACTTTCAACCACATTGTTGAATCCTGTTAACACAATACAGTAAAGTCAGAGAATTAGAAAGGAATCATGTGCATGACACCAAGCATTGTAACAGTGAACATCTCATTCCTTCCCTTTATTTCCCCCTCCACTTCCTTCTCCTCTGTCTGCTTATTAATAATAATACCTCTCCTTGCTTCTCCTTTACCATTTCCTGTAGTAAGCGAGAAGGACTTTTATGTTCTAATATGCACATCATTTCCCTATAGACTCAAAACTTTAAAATAAACGTGTGCTTAAACAAAAGTTGTAATTTCCCCAACCAAAATGTCTACCGGTGAGTAACACAGTGCGTCTTGACAATCTCCTTATTTCCTAACCTACCTGTACCCACAAGGAGAATTTGTTTCACAATCAAGTGCTTTTTTGGTTGGCAATCTTTTCCTGTAATGTTGTGACTGTAATGTGTGATTTGAGGGGTGGTATTGTACAGAGAAATGAGCTGCTAGTCATTATGTCAGGTCAGAGAGTTTTAACTCTTGAAGGAGTTTGAGAGGTTTCAAACATACCTGTTACACATGCTGAACATAAATGAATGGGTTCGTCCTGTTTCTGTAAAGCTTCTAGAACATGATTTAACACATTAAGAATTTAGGATTCATTTTGTAAGAGGAATTTGTTACATATCAAAGAAAAATTACCTAAAATCGATACTGTTAATCCACTAGAAATCCCCCTATCATCAAGAAATCCTCCAAATAAGTGAAGCTCATTCCTAAGGAAAATAAAAGAGAGACGTAGTGGTGATTAAATAAGGGTTCTATAGGTCAGTTATACCATCATAACTTTAAAAAAAAAAATGAATGATAAACAATAAAATAAAGAGAGGTTATTAGCCAGTTTAGCCCAACACTTAAAACAAAGGTTCAATTACCGTAGATTTGCAGGTGAAATTATAGATATTAATAATTGTGGAACAATGTGATCTATCTTTACTTTCATTAGATTAGCAAAGTAAAACCTTCTTGGATGGATGTGGTTAAATCAATAGCATTACTTGCCTTCCATTTGCATCACATTTTGATCGGGAAAGGTTAGTGACAGATGCAATCATGCCTTTGATACCTTCCTCTGTACTTTGGCCATCAAAGTGTCCTAGACTTACCACACCTGATCCTGATAGAAGTAATATTCATTATACAGGTACCTTAAGTATTGTATTAAAAAGAATGGTCTGCTTGGAAAACATTTGTCATGTCCTAATCTTGCCAATGTATCTAACCTGTTGTTTAACAACAGTATTCTTTGTGCTATAAACATTTTAAAAAAGACATAAAAAGCAAGTTTGAATCAACTTTAGTAACACCTCTTACTCTAGTGGAGGATTAAAATGTATCTTTAACAAACTAAGCCTAGCTGACCACCAAATCATCATGACCAAATTGTCAATGCTCAATGCAGTTTTTATAGTCACATGAAAATTTCAATAGAAAATATACAATTCAAATGTGAGCCTGTCTCTTGATTCTGCTGCTAAAAGCCTGAATCCCAAAATCAGTTTAATTCCATCTCAGCAGAACCATATTTAGAAATACCTGTGTTTTGTAAAACAACAATATGACAAGTTGTAGCATCCTCAGATCCCATGATGGTAATAGGTTCTACAAAATGAAGTATGGAAAACCATGCAAAGCACAAATGAATAAAGGAGTAAGTTTCTAAAGAAACTGTGATGCTGTCTCAGTGGGAGAGTATAGCAGGTAATTTAGTGTTAACAACTGAGTTGAAAACGTACATTAGCCATTGTAAAGGGTAAAAAAGCTGACATTTTGAGCGTTAGCCCTTCGTCAGAGGGGACAGAAATACATCACTCTGACAAAGGGCTAATGCTCAAAATGTCAGCTTTTTTTACCCTTTACAGTGGCTAATTTGTTTTCAACTCAGTTGTGAACACTAAATTACTTGCCATGCAGAGCACAGATAGAGTTTTCTATGCTACTGAAAAAATTTCCAACAAACTAGCTACAATTATCCATGTGGTAATGTGAGAACATATAAAATACCCCAGCGAGTATTGTAGGACATTCATAAAGGGAGAAGGATCGAAAATTGTTAAAAGAAATACACTGTACAAGACAGGTGTGATATTTCAAGGACCCTTAGTAAGAAAAAGTGAAAAGTAAAGCTTTACATGTGGCAGAGTACTCAATAAAACTTGCACATTCTGGAAGATTTCTAGGTTATGAATACAATAATTAGAAAATTACCTTTTAATGATATTGTATAATAGTTGTGGCACCCAGTCTTATACAGAAACAATTAACTCTGGCCTTTTAGGCAAGAATATTTTGGAAGAGTAAGAATTGAAACAAAGAAAGTGTATATAGTTTTCACAAATGAAAAGCTAAAGCTCCTACCATCATCTTGTGCCACAGTAGCATATTCCCTTTGAATGATGTATAGTACTCTGCTTGGTCTCTTTACCCTTCTTTGTGGCTTTTTGCAGAAATTTCTAGCACTTTCCTACAAATAAAAGCACATCATGTTTGCATCTGTAGAGTGACCCCATTTATGAACAAAGGTAGTATTAAATGTACCAGAAACTCACTCACTCTTTGTGAACTTTTATGCTTGGAGATCAAATCTAATTCCAAGACTGTTTGGAGAACAGAAATAACTGATCTCAAGACTTGAAAACTGGACTCCTGAAATCTCAGATCAAGACTGCTTCTAAACTAAAGAAATACTTGTCCTTCCTTAATACAAATATACTCTTACAGCTCCTATGTAGGAAACTTTGAGTAAAAACACATAATTATGTACTTTTATTAAAAGTAGATGTTAATGTCAACCTCATTGGTGATTTGGGAGAGCCAGTACCTTTTCACATGTTGACCATCATGTATATTTGTTTATTAAAATGCAAGGAAGTTTGAGTGTCATAAAATAAGAAAAGAAGAGAAAATTTCTATGCATCTTAGAAAAAATTGAATAGACATTACAAATTACATTTGACACCTTCCTTACCAAATTTTGCTTCGTCCCTCCAACATTTTTGGAGAAAATTAATACACAAATCATGCCATAATTAATATGATTGGAGCCAAACTTAGCACCCAAAGGAATTGGAAGCAGGCGGGTAGCTTCAAATTGACCTACCAGCCTTATCCTTTATTGTAGTGGTTCAACACTGATTGGTCAATTTTAGATGGCCATTATCCCAAAATTACTGGGTTCACATTCAACTTGCCTGGCATTTTAAATATTTCAGTAAAGAAAGAAGGCAACATTGAGTTCCCATTCACCTAGCCAATCAGAATACAGAATTTGTTACTCCCTTCCAGGAGTGAGGTAGTTTCCAACTCAGTTCCCATCAACAGGTAAGTTGCCAAGCCAACACATCATTTTAACTACTTTAAAGTATGCATGGGTTCCACAAAAATTTGACTTCTAAAACTTCCCCCAAACTAATATAATTTCTATGTGTATATTCTAGAGCCAATATATCTGTTAATAATGGTGATTGAACTGAGTAGAGTGCAATTTGTATAGGTAATTACATGATTTTGAGTGCAACTTGGGACAAAGCACTGAGCATGAGTAACTTTTTCAAGGGTTAACAAAATTACCAAAGCCCATAGGTAAAGTGCAATTTTGAATTGCGCATACTGATTCATCCTAAATTGCACAAGAAAAATCATGTGATTACTAGTTAATAATACAAGCAAAAATATGATTCTGTTTTCCTTTTTAGTTGGTTTTTGTTCCATGTCACGGCTCACCAGTGCAGTTGCTCGCCTTTGCCTTGTTGCCAGAGTTGTCTGGCTTTTCCCTGATGAACTTGCATCACAAGAAAGCTATCACACTTGTAATCTTCCCAGTTTTTCATACAAACTGTGGCATGAAACTCCTTAAGAATTTTTTTCAAGCCCTTCATTTCATACTTTCATATTCTTTCTTGAAAGCCAGATTTTTATCCAGTTTTTTCCTTCTGTTGGGTGTTTTTGTTTAAAGTATTCTCCCTCAAACTCTGAATTAAAACATTGTTACTATCTCCTCACCTGTTCTCCATTTTGTTTTCCTGTGCTTTCATGACTTACCTTTCTGCACTCAATTTTAACTTTCTGCACTCAATTTCAACTTTCTGCACTTTTTGGGATTAATTAGTGTCTTCTCAGCGAATGAGCATGTTGAAATTTTTGCCTGTGTACTTGATCTGGTCTGACATCGTATGCATGATTTGAAATCACAAGTATGAATTAAGACCAAATTGCACAATGCAAAGTTCAATTACCAGTTTATAACATCCATTTTGAAATAGCAAAATTCAGTGGCTCAGGTACAAGATTTTTTAGTTTGTAGAAAGTTGCAAAAGTTGTTTTTCATTTTCCTGCAATTTTATTGGTTTCTTTAAACTAGCAATTGGTTGTTGTATCAGTAAAGCTTCCTCGTTAGCTGGGAAAAAGATGCGATTTAGAGCAAAAAATGATGCGATTCGTGAATAAATTGTACCAATGAGAGCCAATCAGATTACAAACATCACCAGTGATTTCAAAATGCATGCAACAAATACTCAAAACAGATTGCTGAGTAGGTGAGTATACCGTACCCTAAAATGTTCATGTTTTCTTGAAAATTCTTCAAAGGATCTTAGTCGTGAGCTTTCAATCTCGCCATTTATTACTAGCGGCATACCTAAAGAAAACAAGGAAAAGGTATACAGGACTACTAAACCGTATTTTAGTGGCTGGTGCATGCCAATCTGTCCATTCTTAACTAACTCGTTTTACCGGCAAGGTGGGGCCGCTACGGATACCGTCGATACCGAGGTCTGCTCGGAAAATATCGATATTAGAGGAAAGTATCGATGCTACGAGGAGCCGAAAAGACCCTGGGCTTGAGATTGACGAGAGTTTGGGCGATGAAAGCGCCGCAGCGTTGCAGATATGTCTTCCGGGTTACGCTATATCGGAGGCGTTCGTCGAGGGTAAGAGTACACGGTAATTTTGGTCAGCGGGAAAATTATCAAACCCGCGAATATTGCGAAAGCCCGCGAAAGGATGACATCTAAAAACTGAAGACAATTTTTGATTAAGACACTAGAATGCGTAATGATGCCGGTAACTAATCATTCTTCTTTAAATAGATCGGAGATTGACTTCCTTGAGGAGAACCTTGAAAATTGTTCTGTTGAAAACCAGTACTTCTTGGGTTATTTCGACGGGAAAAGAGACGAGTTCGAGGATATTCTCGAGAGGTTTCTTCTTATTTGTTCCACATGCTTTGTAAAGAAGGCCTTGAGGCCAAAGGGGTTAAATCACAAGAGGCTTTCGAAAAATGGTACGCAGTTTCTTTCATTTTTTTAGCTGATTTTTTTGCCTTTATCAATTCGGTGTGGGCCTTGTAGAGACTTGGTCATTTGCCGCAATTTTGTAAAAACTTACTCAATGCACCGGGCGTAAAAGTGTTTAAATATTTAAAAGTATTTCATATATTGGAAAGCCCTTGGAAAACACTCTAGGTGCGTAATCTAGTATACCGAAATACTTTTTCAAATTTTTCGTATTACGTAAGTAAAAAACATTGAACTTCTCTCAACGGACTCGACCCTGCAAGGAGAATCTCTCTGATAATTTACTATTTAAGAGACGACATTACCGTCGAAAATTCAAACGTTACTGTTAGGCTTATTAGCGCATTGATAACCTAGTAAATAGCTCAAACATACTGAAAACATTTTTATTAGTTTTTGTATATCTTTATCTGTGAGCCACATGTGAGTAAACAAAAACAGAGAAGTATAGTTTGATGGCTTGTTTTCATGAATCTAGGATTTTGGGAATCGCTATAAACTACGCGATCACGCATTTAGTAATATTTCTTCTCCTCCTAGTGATCGATACTGGAAGAAAATAGTAACGGTGTAATGCTATTTTATGTCTTAACATCTTAACATTTAGAATGCGAGATAGTAACAAAATAATCAAGCAGCAACAACCATTAACATAACATAATAATCCGAAGACAACGAACATTAAAAGAGTGCAGGGTACTGAAGAAATAATGAGGCAACAAACTAACATTAAAGGAGTGAGAGATACTAACGTAATAATCCGGAAAAAAAAAAAAAACAAACATTAAAAGACTGCAGTATACTAACGTACTATCAGACAACAACTACAACAACAAACATCAAAAGATGTTCAACATTGGGTTTAACATTGAAAGTAACTATTCATTCCAACAAGGGAAGCTAAAAAGAACACCAGAAACTAATGTAATTATCGGGCAACAATAAAAACTAAAGAACGCCAAATACTAAAGTAACAATCATGCAACAAGGATAACTAAAACAATGCCAGATACTAAATTATTATCGGAAAACAAGGCAAACTACGGAGCACAGTAAATGCCATTTCGTATTTGTCATCCACTTTTTTCTCCACCACAACTTTATTTTATTTCAGTTTTTTTCCCCGGTACGACTAATTCTGGCAAGAATTTTTCCGGCACGACTTTTTACAACACGAGTTCTAACTTTTTTAACAGGAAGACTCAACAAAAGAATCAACGCTGCAAGTCACCGCCGGCCGATCGCAATGTACTTGCTGTAACACTGTTTATATAAAAAAAGTCTTCTTTGTATAAACGGATTTTTTGCCGCCATTTGAATCGTTTATACCCAGGATTTCTTATTCCTCAAATATCTACTAGGTCAAGATCTCGGCGTATTTCCTCAATACAAGAAACTGAAAGCTATTTTTATTCAGAGCAATCAAGATCTTGATCAAAGTGAATTCATAATCGTCCCCTACTAAAATCATTTGCTCGTCGTTATTATAATTATTTTATATTAGTTAGTTTAGTTAACTGAAAAGCATACTTCGCTCTTTAACATCGTTCTGTGCGTAAGTGTTAACAAGCAAGAAATGTGAACCTTGACATTTGCATCGAGATGGACGCGACGGCCTTCGCAGTCAATACTTTAAGATTTAAGCTGAAACTCTAGATCATCTGGTACAACCACCAACGTTCCGCAACTGCGGTTAGTACTATGTGAAAAGAACATCTTACCTTTCCATTGTAATTTCCAAATCATTTCTACTTCTCTAGTGCTGTAGGTTTCTTGAAGGAAAATAATGTTGGCATTTGTTTCTTGATGACGCCTTTCTTTTAAATACAGAACGGATTCTTCAGACGTTTAGAGGATAAAATCAATATTGTTTTTTGTGAATATTCATCATCAAATTGAACAAATAAACACAACTGATTAAAAACGTACGAAAGGAGACCAAGAGATCTCATGAGCACGGTTAAATACCGACATGGCTCAACACATTAGACCTGTTACATATGTCGGCATTTGACAATGCGGCATTTGGCACAACATTTATCGGTGTGTAAGTTAGCCGAATGTTGGAGGGAGAAGACTGCACCCTGGATGTTTCTATTATTTAGCCTATATACTTGTCATTTTGATCTCCAAAAGGTATATATCTCAATCGGGATGGAACGGAAAAACGATCTTAAAGGTTTAAAATCTCACGGCTAAAATGCAACTGAGGCAAATGTTATGCAAGTACGGCCGTTTTGTAACTTTTCAGGGACTAGGTAAGACTTGCACCTCCAGTATGTTGTAATAAGACTTTCTTAATAGTCCGATGTCGTTGAAGCCTGCGACCGAGGGTCTTCAACCCGAAATAGGTTATCCTAGACCAGATGTCTACAATTACTGCCACAATGGTTGGGTTTATCTTATATTTTAACTAAACCATGTTATCCTAATAGATGCCGATAAAGCGTGAAGGATTCGACCGATAACTTTCAGAAGTCAAGTCTAAAACAGAGGCAAGAAAAATGGAAAAAAACATGCCCGTTATATTGATATTCTTCAGTGTAAGTTTTGTCCAAAATGATGTTTTTGATTCAGTAATACCAATGTGTCTACTCAAGAGGAGAATTTGTCGTACTGTTTTAAACAAAAAATGTTACTTCTTGCCAATCCAGGATAAGGTTCACATTTTATAGAAGAAAATAACACATCATGCACGGAGGCCCAAAACATACCAATACGTTGTTATCCAGAACACACCCTTTGTCAAATGATATCAAAGGGCTGTAGCCCAGTTTCTGACAAGTTGACATGTTTTGTCTGATCTCGGCATGTCAATATAGGTTTCAAGCAAACAGTATTAGAAGAAACTCAAATTCCACTTCAGAGGCAGCAAAGGAAAGATTTAGCGGGTACCTGAAGGAGAACCTCCGGTTACAATTGTTTCTCCGCTTTGCACCAGTGCAGTGGCTGTGACTGCATTTCTCCCACCTTCATCTGCAGAGTGATCGCGATGCAGCATACAGGAGCATAGAAATCAGAGCCAAGAACCGACATGCAACACTTGACAAGAAAACGTTCGTGGAATGAGTTTCCAACATTAATTTTTAAAGTTTTCATCATGGACGCCCTTCAAAGAAAAGGGAATACATCTGTTCATGTTAAGATACGTGACTAAAAAGTATACGGGCTTTCTACATCTACATCTTACAATTTATTGACTTGATAAAATCGCAAGATATGATACCAACTGTTCAAATAAATAAATAAATACAAATAATAAAAAAGAGACCCAAAATTTTAAAAATCTAAGAGCTTAAATCATGTAATATATAAATTTCGACTAAAAATCAGTACAATAGAATACTTAAAAATATTGACTAACTTCGTCTTAAAGCTATCTACGTACAACAACTTCGGGAAGGGAGTTCCATCAATTTTACGTGGGAAGGAAGAAAACTTGAGCACATCTTTCTTTTTCCTTAGGACTACAACCTTAGATGGTTTGGATGGCTGCTACTGGAAAATCTTTTAGATAGTGGGAGAGATTATAGATAAAAAATAGTCGGCGGTTTCCTAGTTAAGTTCCTGCAGCATTTCCGTCACGCTTGTGTATGGGTTGTAGTTGCTCGTACAGAATCGCACTACCTTTTTCTGAGCTTCCTATTCCTTTTGAAAATCCTACTTAGAAGGCATCCCATGCGGCACTTCCATATTCGAGGGTTGATCAGAACTAAGTTGTACGCCGTTTCTCTTATCGATCTGGAACTAATAAACAAGTTTCGCCGCACAACGCCGAGTACTTTACATGCTTTTCTCAAGACGGTCAGTACGTGTTGATCCATTTAAGAGTCGATTAGCCTGTTTCAACCGCTCAGCAAGTAAAGGGAGGCGTGAAAGCGTTCTTTAGGCGTCCAACCTAAACCTCTTTCGTTTTTCGCTCTATAGATTGCACTGTTTTCTTGCAGGAATTTCGCATCATATTACTTGCTGAACGCCTGGAAGAGGCTGGAGTTGGTCTAGTGATTTGGCGTGCCGCGCCAAGAAGCCAGTGAAAAGCCCAGTGTACCTTTGCACAGCGGGCTTTCTTTAAAATTATGTGCGCTTTCCGTAAGACGTATGCGTAAAAATGGCGTACCGTTCAATGGAGGCAAAAGTCATAGAAACGATAAAATTTAGCTGTTTACCTTCGTATCCGGACGCTATATCGTGGTCGCTTGATGATAGGGTGTCTATAATCACCGATAAATGTGTTTATATATTGGTATCCTTTTCATATTATTTATTATCATTATTTTTATTGATACTGAATAGCGCATCTGCAAGAGTAAAAAGGGACGAATGTGTACGATTAACGTTCGAGCTAAATGCAGGAACGGCGTGTTATTACGTCGACACAGAACCTAAATATTAAAATTCGGTGTGGTCAAAGAGAGATATCTCTGGTCGTGTAGAGTAAACGATGGCAAAGTATTTTCTGTTAACCAACAGCTAAGAAAGTTCATATTATATTCAACAAATGGATTCCATGTTGCTGTGCACCTGTTCGGTAACAGATCGCAGGAAATGATGTTGTTATTGAGATATCTCAAGTGTCATACCCTCTAAGATGGTGCACTGTACAGAAGTTCACCGGTTAATGTACTTTTGTTTAATGCTTAATTTTTGTGAAATCAAGTTACCAAGTCTTTTTTGATATTTTTGTTTTGTTGATGTGCTTTTTCCTTTAGTTGCTGCAGAATAATCAGCTATTTTAAATGTCATATATCAAGTATACATTAAGCAGTGTTGTTGTAGAGTTGTGTGTTAAGGTACAGAGGGTCTTTTCTACAAATAACTGTCACTTGACAATTCCAAACAGACACTTACTTTATCTCCAACAAGATTTGGTGTAGATCCCAAAAAGACAAATATTCCTGGTTGTCAGAAAAACAGGGAATTTAATGTGGGTATTGATAAGAAACAACTCAGCAATGTGGAATCAATAGAGTGGCGTTTGGATCCCAAAGTTAATCAATCAATCCTTGCTTGTAGCTCTAATGGCTTTCTCAAGGTTGCATGGTCACCACTTAACTGTGAGGAAAATGGCAGGTAGTAAATATTTCACTTTGCATTTAACTTTCAGGTCAATGTTGTAGCATAACTAAATTTGTTTTGTTTTATAGACACAATAGACCTTTGTGGGTGTCCTTTGCAAAAAAAATTGTTAATATTTGAAGGGTAACCACCATAAATGGTATATCTATGAAAAGGTTGTTGCATACACTGCCCAACCAAAATTGTTCCCTTTTAGCTTAATCTCATCGTAAACCAAATGAGGCACAACAATCCGAATCAGTCTTTTTTTATGATACATTTTGGTAGAAGGCATTGTGGGGGATGCAAAACACAGAAGTTGTGGTATTCTTAATGGGCCTAATTTCAAGGCAAGCCATTAAGTTTTCCTGCACTTAATGATTCATTTAAAGAAGACACACTTGCCCAAAGAGGAAGTAGCTTTTGTCCAATTCCAAAGATTTGCAAATATTTTGTAACTTTGGGTGACCACATGTCAAGTTTTTTCAACACTCTTGATTGTTGTTCACCCTTGATATTCAGCACTTTCACCACAAACTTATCATCTATCATATGGCAATGCTTTTGTCACAACAAACTTCTCCTAAGTTTGTTTGACCTTCACTTTCATCATCTTGCTGGTGCCTGTCTCTGGTTTTTTTTTTTTTGCTTGTTTTATTTTATTTCATGTTTGTCTGTCATTGCTCTTTGGTTACCACTGACATACATGGAACCATGTGTTCATGCGTGAATAATAAAGGTCAAGGTTAATAAGATTCTGAATGTTATGAACAAAGGTAAATGGTAACTTTTTTGGAAAAAGATGTTTGAAAACAAAAGAGATTTAGTTTAGCTGTGTCATTTTGATATGTCTATAATTAAAAAGTAAACCTTGCAACAATGACCTGCAAGAAATTAGGTTTTTAGGCACAAGGTTTGTAGGAACTACTGCATAAATTTTTTTTAGAGATCTTGAGAAGAAGGTGAAAGCTATTGCTCTTATTGATTTACTAATATAATTTTATTTATTTTTATTTCAGATGCATCATAGCAGCACTCTTCTCAGAATATCAGCTGTGTATTTACTTGTCTCCAGTGCTTGGTACAAAATGGAAGGAAGCTATTGATATATCTCAAGAATTTTCAGGTTATCTTGCAAAGAACAGTAATGAATTGGGTCAAGATGTGATGCAGAAAACAGATTGGCAGAATGTTTCCAGGTCGGGTACAAAAAACTGTGGGTCACACAAGAATCAGTATTCTGTCTTCAAGCAACGTACTGAAATCCTTGCCTTCACTTGTTTGCATTGGTTTTCTCAACTTTATCAGAGCAGAGAAGATGTTTCCTTAAATAACACAGAAGGGATAATTAATGATAAAAAGTTTGCAGTTTTGGGTGTTGGTAATCGAAGTGGTGCTGTGATGTTTTGGAAAGTGATGGTACCTGTTAAAGTTGACAAGGCAATAGTTCAACTGGGTGGAATCCTGAACACTGGACAGTCATGGCCTAGTTCCTTGTCATGGAAAGAAACAAACCTAAACCAAGGTAATGTTATCACAAAATTTTGCAAAAAAAGCTTGGGTGCAGCTTACACGAATCTGCAAGAACACCTGAAAAAGGTGCCTCAAATTTGCCCTTGCACTGCAGCAAACTACTGAGTAATAAGGACTTTGTGAATTTGCGAGGGTATAAATTGATCATTGCTTTTGCAAGTGCATTGGTATCTAAGTGAGCTGTTTTTGTTCATGAGCTTATGCTTATAATTCCTGTTTCTGATTAGTGTCAAACCTTTGTCATTAAGAGACTTCTAAGTCATGTTTGCCTCCTTGAGAATGGTACTTGACAAGAAACCTTGCCTTGTATTGCTATTAAAAAGCTATTTACTCATGTGTAAGTCAACCCCCCATTTTCAAGGTCAAAATTGGATTTTTCATCATTTCTTGTAAAAGAAGTAAAATTCAGACCAATAGAAATTTCCCAAAAAGTTAATCTCTTATTTCTGAGAATGTATTGAAAACACAGTGAATTACACACAAGACTGTGTGAGACAACAGCATTTACCAGGTCACTAAGGTACTTTAATTGTTAGATGAAAACAAAGTTCAGCACTGTAAACAGCAGCAAAGCTGCAAGAAAAAAATGTCTGCTCTACATATTAGTAGACAAAATAGAAATCAGCTCTAGTAAGTTTTTGTCTAAGCCTTCGTGCTGATTTTTTACATGTTTAGAAATAAATTATCAGTTCTACTTACTTTCGTGACCATTTTTTTTTTGGTTCATATTTTTGTGATATCCAGACTAACCAAGGTCTTGGTAACAGTTATTAGCCTCAGCCTTTGGCTTTAGTTGATAACCCCTAACTCGACCTTTATTATTCTGGATATCACAAAAACCTCATCCAATAATTGTTTATTGTCTGTAGGGTTGTTGGCTGTTGGGAGTACAGATGGTCTTATTAAGATTTTCAGTCTCAAACTGTTGCCATCAATCAGTGGAATTGCAGAGTATGTGTTGTGGGGAGACAAGGATGACATGCAAGTCCTGTACTTGGACTGGCTTCATTCATGGCAGGTGTGTAGATGGTATTTATTGTTAATTTCTCCAGTAATGCAGACAGGCTAATGACATCTATAGTATGAAGAGATTAAATTACACTGTAGCCTATCAAAACTTTTCCCTACCCCATAGAGTAAACAATCTTGTCCAGACATAATTCTCCAATCCACATATCACTTGTTGGGCTGTGGCTCTCAATTTACCAAGGTGCAATTGATAAAGATCAGCATATAAGATTGACACCTCACATGAGTGAGTGTGCTTTCAAGAAACATGTTACACATGCAAGCTACCTTAAAATTACCAACCTAGCGTCCAGTATGCCTTCCACAACAAACAACTAGTCAATCTTTCCTTTTTTCAATATTTTTTGCTCTTAGTAGAATTTGAAAAGTGTATGGAGAAATGTTTATCTATACTGCAGAGGTTATGCAACCAAGTAGTCCATGTAGTAAATAAAGTACTTATTAACAAGTTGACCAAATTTTTCCAGTGCCTAGACATTTATTGGTCGGGGCTTCAAAAAAAAAAAAAAAGAGTCACTGGTGCTTCAGCAAATTCCAGTTTAGATATTTATTAAAAAGAACAAAGCAATAGATCACTTTTTGGGTTTAACAAAAATGAATAGAAGAGTTGATAATAATAAATTAACAGTTTGAAATACCTTTCTTCTGTTGCTGAATGTTGTCCATCCAACACAAAGTAGTATCTTGCTGGCAACTTATCATGAAATTATGCAAGTATGTCCCTGAACTGAGTTGCAGTTTATCTGCGGATGGTTAGTTCTAGGAAACACAGACTAAAAAAATGTGTTTTAAATTTAAAAAAAAAACAGAGAACAAACATAGTATCCACCAGGATACATACATAAGCAGGGGGTATCCTCAGTACGGTGCCACTCTCTCCAAACAAGGTAATGTTATTTTATTAGATCCTTGCATACTTAATCTGGTTTAACTTGGGCTTTTATCATTGGGCCAAAGCTAATCAGATGTTTTGTTTTTTTTCCTTTGCTTTCATAGACATGTGATGATCTTCATTATCTGGTGGCATGTAAAGGTTCATCAGTTATTGTATTTTCAGTTGTGGCAAAGAATGATATACTAACACAAAAGCCAAGCTATAAAATAATACAAGGCATTCACAAAATGCCAATCACAGGGCTAGCTTGTACACAAAATGGCACTATCCACACTTGCAGTCTGGATGGATCAGTTCAGACCACGTCAGTAGGTAATGACCTTAGACAAGTTTCATATTACCAAGTCTACTTTCATCTTCATATTCTTGTATTTTACATCTGTCCACATCAATATGTTGTCAAAACCTTGACACTGCCTAACTAAGCTGTCCTAAACTTGATCTTAACTTGAGTTGCATTTCACCAATTTGAACTCCATGTTTGTGTTCTTCTTCCTTTGGAGAGTTTCCTGTTGAGAATTTACTGGAACTTTTTTATTAGGCATGAATTATTTATCTGTAAGTAGTTGTTTTACCTAGATGTTAGACAGATGTTTGGTAAAATAGTGTCCTAATTTGACGTTCTATCAGTTTACCCAAATGTCTTTCATCACGAAGTATTTGTGACAGTAAATGGTAGTTAATTATTCTTGCTTCTTTTTTTAAAATTTTTTATTTCTTTAAGACAGTGCAATAGCGAGTGCTGTGAGTTGTGCTGTAAAGAAAGGATTCACATGCTCTGGCATAGGAGTGTCCGCTAATGGTGTCTTCATTGCCTTATTTCTTTCTCCGTCAAATCACACACAGCAATATCTGGAATCTCACCAGATTCATGTGAGTTTACGGTCTAACCAATTTTCCTTTAAAATTGTGTCTACTGATGTACACGTGTAAAAATTGCTGACTTTTATTTACATGTAGATTCGCTTTGTAAACATTGTGTGGGGATCAAATTCAGTGGAACGTCTCCTGAACAGTAACGAAGTTCAACTGGATAGAAAGTGGGATGTGTGTAAAGCTATTCAACACAACATGTATTACAGCAAAAAACTACCAGAACCACTTCAACTAGTTAGCACTGGTGCTATGGAGGGCTCTTCGTTTGCTGTGTTGGCGATCATGCAATACGCGCTGACTGTTATGAGGGTAATATCACAGCAACAGGAGGATGATCTAGCTGGCAATCAAGTACAGCAGCTGAAGTGGGCAGCTCAGCTTGAATGGATTAGAGACTACATCTACAAACGCTTAGTTTCTGCTACGCTAAACAGTTGGTTAGAAGGAAGGAAAGCAGGAACTGTTAGTCCTCTAGGTTAGCAGACAACGGGTGCAACTATATTATGAGTTTCTTACATTATGTTAGTTGTGATATAAATTAGTGTTGAGATTACCCTCGAAATGTTGTGACATGAGTAAGAAACTTATACTAGTGAAAAGCTTGACGCAAAGTACGAAATTCTATTAACTCCTCAATGCTAATTGCTCAATTTGTCTTGTTAACTTTAGGAACTTCTAGTTTAATTAGTTTTGCTAGTGAATAGTGGTAAACATGTTGTTATTACTTAAGGCGAACAGTGCAAGGACTGGTAATTTCATTCTTTGTTGTTTTCAAGAGAAAGCTTTTCAATTCTTCTTTTATTTTAATAGGACTAGGCACGCATAAAACTCATTGGCTTGTAGCTTAATCTTTACTGGCTTTTTACTTGTCCGACGGGAAGCAGTTTGGGATTGGATTGGTTAAATCAGGGAATTTTGGCACTGCATTAACAAAATCAAGGGATAAATATTTACCTTAAAGCACAAATTAGCCTCCAGGGGTTTGGCATTGACACGAAATACGGCATCCATATAACGTGATTCTGACATTTTTGTTTTCTCTACGCAGATTCGGTTCCAGCACTGATAATGTGCGACTGGTTGGTGACTAAAGGTATTGACTCTGCTGTCACTGATATGGTTATTCAGGGGTACGAAGCCTGTAATGATATAGAAGGTTTGAAGAAGGTCTTATCACACACTGTTAAAAGCCATGAAAATGGCAAAGAAAGCTCTTCTGGTTTGCTGCTTCAAACTGGAAAAGCCACAGAGAACCAGTCTGTTATCTTTCAAAGTAACGCGAAGGCTGTAAAGTCACAAGTAAATGACAAAGATCAAACCTTAACTGGTGTCACAGACGAATCTTTTACCTTACTCACAAGAGAGCAATGTCCATTATGCCAAACTGCTATTGCTGTTGAAAGCTTGGAGTACGGAATATGCCTAAGTGGCCACCGCTGGCCGCGTTGCTGTGTGTCCTTTGTCATTTGTGCTGAATTAAAACTCAGACGTTGCCAAGATTGCAATCGCTGTGTTTCAACCCCGAATCCTGGATCATCTCCCTGGTTGCGAAGCTTATTGAAAATGACGAAGTGTCCTTTTTGTTTAGGTTTCTTTCAGTAGTGTTTTTCCTTCAGTTGACTCACAATTTTGTTAGAAAGGAAAGTGTTTCATACATGAAATACAGTGGAGTTACAACAGCAAGAGGCAGATATTGGCCACTAACGGACGCTTAAAAAACTTGTATCCTACCCGTCTGTTTTCACAAGAGTACGTGAGCTAACCTGCTTATCAGGAGATGAAACAAATCACCGAAATAAAGTAACAAAATGGTGCTTTGTTTGTATATTCATCAGCATTGGAACTTTATTCGTTTTTAACAGGACGAATGAGGTGCGTGAGGAAAAAGCAAACCTTGTGATGATTAATTTTTTCGAAACTTTTTCCTTCGAGCAAACCTTACGGTTTAAGTAACCGAGAGCAAAACTGTCAGTGAAATCATTCTTGAGTTATCCAGAAGGTATAATTGTACAAGTTATCGAATGTTGACTACCACATTGTATCGACTGACAGACGCAGCTAACAAAGCAGCCCTCGGGCTTTCTCCTGTAGATATTTCAACAGAATTTCCTAACGGGAGAGAGCGTAGGAGATGTGGGAGAGATGCGGGATAGGGTGGTATGAGGCTGATGCCCCTTTTTGTTCTCTTCCTATTTTCCTATAATTTTTGTTTCATTAGGTTTTCATCGTCCATGTCAGTTACAAACCTTGAATTTGAAGACAGCAAAAAAGTACAGTTTTGTTTCTCGAGAACTTTCTGTGGAACGTTTTAGTTGATTTTAGGGCTTAAAGAGCGAAACTTCCACAAACCTCTGACGGTCAGGTCGGTCTGTCTTAGCTACTTTTTGTCATCGAGGTAAAAACAATTCATTTAAGGTATTTTTGTTGTCATGTCGAGTTCAAATTAGAAGAAGACACTTCAAATTGGTCCGCATAGTCCCATTTGTCCAGTGAAGGTGAAATTCTTTAGAGCAGCTGTCCACAGTGAAAACACAATCGATTAAAAATGAAGCCGGCCGGAAGCTGATAATTACAATTAATTGTTGTCGATACCGGTTGGATACGTGGGCCTTGAAGAATATTAATCTTATTTGCATGACCTGTCAACTTTGTCATGTTATTGGCAGAAGGGAGCTTTTAATTTTGTCACTGTTTACCTTTCTCAAAAGCGCACGGGCATCATCATCACTTCTGAACGTGCACTTCCTAGCAAAGTCGACATGAAGTAATTGCTTCTAAGAACTTCACATTGTTAAAACTAAATTGGCGGAAAGTATTGCCGTTAAAAGGGCGGTGGGTAAATCAGTGCGGCGTGAACCGGGCATGAATACTGCGCGTACATTCTTGTTTTTCATCTTGGTCGTCTTGCTTGACAGAATATTCACTTGTTGTGCAGGTAAAGATTAATTTTCACCTTGGTTACTGAGACTCGCCTTCAGTGAGTTTAAATATTTTTTTTAATGTAGTTTCTTAACTATTAAAGCCTAAGCGAATACAAGGAATGTGTCGCGGCTGTTGCAGGATCTCTATTGTCACGTTGATGTAAAGGCTGTTGTTCTCCTGGGCAATATAAGTGGAAGGTTTTATTAATCGGGTTTCAGTAGTCCATAGAAGTGACGTGTTTCGGCAAGTGTGGTGATTGTATGCTATTTATTTCACTATGTTCAATCACAAGCTAATCCGACTTTATGAGATACATTGCCCATGTTTTCATACAGACAATCAAAGTTCGCCAGATTTTATAGCAACCGAAATATGAAAGCATGAAATGACGTTTAATGAAATCTCCGAGACGGCGTGAGTTCATCGATACAAAATCAGCGAGGTTACTTCACCTACAGAAGACGATTGGAAGGCGTGGGGCTGAATTTTTTTAAAGAAAAAATTGCGAGAGGACTGCTGAATATTTTGGAAATTTTAAATGAGGTTTTTCATCATTTTTAATTACGTTCTTGACAAGTACTATTGACAACGTCATACAACTGAATTATCATAAATCCAGGCAGGATTTAGAATCTTTCCTTTCTCATTGGTGTAGAGTAAAAATCCTACATCCCTCGTCGTTAATGCATTGTGATTCGTTGTATGAAAAAGTCTACTGATCTGTTTGCGATAAAGTTAAGGAGCATATCACCTAGCTATCACTTGTGTCTCTGTTATGCCTGTGGCTTTTCACGGAAAAATGAAAGCCACATAAAACTCTCTATATAATTTTACTCTCGTTTTGTCTCTCCAACTTGCAAATTATACAGAGTTTCGTCGAATGTGTCTAGTACAGGGATCAATATAAGAATTATTTAGGTGAGAGGGAGAGATGAAAATTTCCGATATTTCGCACTAAGGAATAACATTTTATTTCAAAAAGCGGTGAAAATTACTTGGATGGCTAAGGTAAGTCTTTCTCATAAATTTTGAAATACGGCAACGCCTGTAGAATTTATTTGTAAGGAGTTACGTGACTTAGAAAAATCAAAACCTAAGTTCGACGGCGGGCATCTGCATGAAGCTATTGTATTTTGTACCCGCATTCTTTGAAGTTGTCGATGGTAACGCGTAAGCCATGCAATTGTTTGTTTTGGAGACAAAAGAGGATCAGAAGAGCAATTTATATTTTCTACTGTGATTACATTTGATAATGTGCACCCTCTTTCCTCTGCAGAGCTTAATTCATCTTCATCCATAGAGAACTCCATCTCTCCACAAACTAGATCAAGTGGTAGTCTTTTAGTTAAATCTGCGCTCTACTCAAATTGTATTCCGTCTTCGGTCCAACCAAGTATTAAAATCAGTTTTACTTCGTCAATTAAAAGAAGCATTCACCTGGAAACTGACACAAAATACATGAGAAGTTCGTTGGTCATGATGACTTCTGTCGCAAGTCCAACTAAAAAACTGGTCGTCCACACCACCAAACCTGTGCGACAGCCTCCACCAGCACCACAGCTGACTTCATTTGGGATATTTTTAATAACGTTTGGTGGTGTGTTAATTGTATGTATGATCATCGCTTTAGTTTGGATATGCTGTGGGAGAGAACGCAGGTGAGATACTTAATCGCCCTCTACAGGTTATTTTAGACCTTATAATCATTTCATCTCGATATGTTCCATTAGAGACTTTCTGATTTTCAGGTTTTGATCGTTTCTAGTTTACAACAGACCTATTTTAATTTTCGTTTCGAGGTCATGGAAAATATTACTTTTCCCAACTGATCGAGTACCCTATCTGGGCTGGTATTTACCTCAGCCACAAGGATTATATGTAAATACAATTGATTTCATACTTTAGTAATAAATAAAGTGTAACTGTGAGGCTCCCCATGGAGCCTTGGTACTAGAAGACTTGGCACAAACCAACGGGAAAACGATGCCACAAATAAATAAAATGATTGATCATCACAGCTGAATTGAAATTGAAGAAAATGATTCCCCATGCAACCTTCAACCCTAGTCAAGTCGTCTAGTCTAGCCTAGTCTATAAGTATAGCCTGTCTGTGTATCTCTCAAGCATACTAATACCTCTGTATCATGTTCTTTCTTTTTTTTTTTCAGCCCTGAAGCGCCACATCCCCAAGTGAAACTGAAACCCTGGAGGTAATGAGTTTATAGCACTAAGTTCTATCTAATCCCGGCACCAGTGACTCAGCGACCGAAGATGTTATTAATGAAGGCATCACTAGTCGAAAGGCCAACCTGAGCAGTACTCGACTTTTCCCAAGAGTGAAATTTCTTCCCATGGGAAATCTGTTCAGACTTTTGAAAATATCGCTTCTTTAAGCAAAAGAAATATGAGAGATTTCGAGCTCGGCATAGCATTAAAGAAAATTCGCCTCGTCACGAGCGCGGGACAAAAAAAGATATTCCAGTGCCAATGAAAAATGGAATCCGAGATTATTTGAATCCGTTATTGTTGTATGATACTAGTTTATCCTCTGATAAGTTGAACCATGCTGAAAAAAAAAAATTACTGTTGATGAAGAACTTATTTCGTGTGCAGATGGTGG
Source organism: Pocillopora damicornis (assembly GCF_964200805.1). NCBI lineage: Eukaryota > Metazoa > Cnidaria > Anthozoa > Scleractinia > Pocilloporidae > Pocillopora > Pocillopora damicornis. The sequence continues at coordinate 9,369,681 of NC_142679.1, read as the reverse complement.
GTTAGAGCGTTTTTCCATGTTCAATGTATCGTGTGGAGGAAATTAAGGACATTTTTCCTATTTTTGCAAAAACGATTGTTTATGTCTAGAATTGTCTTCTGGACAAACGCGTTTTTATCTATGAAACTTATTGCTGTAGATATTTTAATGAGGAGAGCCTGTAGTGAGAGTGTTATTTTTCTTTTGTCAGTCATAGCCCACCGGAGCAAAGTGTCAATGATACTGCTACCGAAGTAAGTGATCTTCCAAACAGCTATCAGAACCAGGGATTAAATAGGTGAGCGTTTAAATGATTTCCTTTGCTTCAAGCCTTGCTTTTAAATCTCAGTTGACTTGGTTGGTAATGTGTAGTTTGTGACATCGGAATAATTTTTCACTTTGGAGTCGAAATATGCCATAAAAGTAAGTAAGAATTACACATATATTACTCTGTAATACACTAAAGATAAGACGCTGAACCCTTTAATTTTTTTAAATGGCCCAGACAGATGAAATACTTGGACGAGTTTATCATGAATACATAATATTCCTGGGTACTGACCGATATTTAGGCCCCATTTATAAGGTCTCGGGTACTCGAGACAACCCTTCCCCCGAGACAACTTTGTGGAGTGTTTATAGGAAATTTGACATCTGCTAACCCTTGTTCGGCCAGGTTACATATTAGACAAAATGGCGAACGAAAGGGAAAGAATAGCTGTAAACATTCCAGTCCCAGCTTGCGCACGCATTTTCTGTTCGAGTTGTTACGTCTCGAGTGAGCGAGACAAGCTGTTTGCATGAGGAAAAGTTGTCCCACCTGCCATGGCTACCCTACCTGCTGAGGTGAGACAACTAGCCCTCCCCCCCCCCCCTTCGAGTTGTCTCGCCTTTCCGAGACGAGTTCACAACTTCATGTAAACGTAGAAAAGGTTGTGGTTATTCATCGTGGTGAATAACCATAAAAGCTAAGTTTAATTTTCCGTTTGTCTCAAGATGCACGCGTGAATGATGTAGATCGCGACGTTTCGACTGCATACCGCTGGTCTTTTTCAAGCGATGAGGTCGACTGGTCATGCGTGATCTTATAAAGCATGATGCTCTGCTGTGATAACTTGTTTTTCAACAGCTCTGATTGGTGCATTTCGATCCTTTCTGTTCATTCAGTGACCTGCTCCCTCGGCGGTCCGCTGTCGCACGGCTCTCTTGTTGTTGTTTTTTGATCGTGGGCATCCACGCTTCTGGAATTTCTATTCCTCTATCCCTGTTGATGTTGTTAGGGTGAAGTCTTATATGAATTGCCTCTTTGACCCTGCGCGTGTAGTAATAAGGGTCACGATCAATAAACTTTACTTCGTTCCAGACTGGCTTGTGTCCGGTGTTGTGGGCATGCTCTGAAACGGCGGAGGTCTCGGTACAGGCGAGTCGAATGTCTCGATCGTGCTCCTTAATTCTGTCTTGCATAGGTCTTCCAGTCTGTCTGATGTATACCTTGCCGCATTCACAGGGAATCCTGTAAACTACGCCATCTTGTTTAGCCGAGTCGACGGCGTCTTTTGGTCGTACTAACTGAGATCTTAGCGTAGTCTCCTGCTTGAAAACAGCGCGTACGCCTTGTTGTTGTACGCAACGACGAAGCTGTTCGGAAATACCTTTGACATAAGGTAAAACCGCAGTAGTTTTAAACTCGTTGGCGGGTTCGGCATTGTTGTATGGTTTTCCGGTCTTGGTAAGTTTCTGCAAGAAAGAATCAAAGTGCTCTATGAGCAAACTCGTGAATTGACACATGATTTTTTGGATTATGTTTAATGTTATCTGTTTTAGGGAATTTTGTGGTTGATTGTCGTATCTAGAGTACAAGCAGTAGTTCAGTGTTCGCTAATGTAGCAAAGAAACAAAGTAATTGAAATTGAAATGATCATGCTATTACATTTGACAAGGGTGGATGATGTCATGTGTTTTAAACGTATATCATTTTTGTTTCTGGTTCAAAAGCAAGGTTGGAAGTAAATATGGGTGAAAAGTGAAATTTACTGTCTAACATTGTAAAAATTAGAAAATCAAGGCAATACTGTCTTAATGAAAACATTAACGATTCCCCCTTTATCAAATGAGACAAACGGGGACGAGTTTTGAGTGATATAACTAAGCCAAGACTGCCACCGTCATTTTGGATCTCCGCCTGGGTAGATTTTAGTCACGTGCTAGGCAACGTATAATCAATAACAAGATAGAATTTCATTTCAGACCTATTTATCAATTTTGTGGTGTATAACTTTCACATTTTAGTACGTAATACGTATTTTGAATCTTCAAACTGTCTTGAAACTTAAAAGAAAATTGTTCGTTAAAAATTCACTGAAAATCGGTAGCTAAAATTGTTTGTTTAGGTGTTATTTGATTTTCGTATTAACTTGTAATTTCGTCAGTCGCCGGCATCTTCTGTTGCTTCACATAGGAAAAACACACGATACGAAACGTAATGATCGATTTTGTCCTCAATCTCACGCTATAACAGAAAAAGCTTTTGAACATCTGTAAACTCTGTGCGCTTCACAGTAAGTGATGTTTTCAATGAATCTTCGGATTGTTTTCAAGTTCAAGGATTGTGAATTACAATTTTATGAAAAACGAAGGTTGTTCTGTTATTTCAGTGTGAATCCTTGCATGCCTGCCAGTCGCTGGCGCCGCTTGTTGAAACTAAAACGAAAAAAAAACTCTTTTAAGATTATCTTTGGCTTCTTTTTCACCCCACCACTATTCTTAGCCACAAAGGTCGCCATTATGTTTGTTTATTGCTCGCCAAAAACTATCAAATGCACTCAAAAGCCTAAAATCGAAAAAAAGTTTACAGGAATCGACCAATCGAGCGAGCGAGCGAATGCTATTCCCCACATCGTATCTATAACTCGCTCTTGCGCATGCGCGCAATTCACGAGTTAAAAAGGATAACCATTAGATACCAGAAAAAATGACAGATGTTTTGTCTCCTCGGAGATGACGGAGGGTTTTGTTACGAGACGTTTGGCGCGCTCGTAAAGGCACTTAACAATACCGCGTTTTACTGATTGAGGGTGGTGTGAATCATACGCTAAGTATTGATCGGTGTGCGTGGGCTTCCTGAATACGCTGATGGTGAGGCGGCCGTCAGGTTCTCTTAAAACTGCGGTGTCTAGGAAGGCGAGTTTGTTGTCTTTCTCTGTCTCCATGATGAAGCGGATGGAAGGCTACTGGTTGTTTAAATGCTGTAAGAAGTCATCTACGTTTTCGCGATCCAGGATGGTAAAGGTATCGTCCACGTAGCGTTTCCAGATTCAGGCTCGTAGGATGATGTAGTTATCGCCTGTTCTTCGAAATTCTCCATATAGAGGTTAGCAATAACAGCGGAAACCGGACTCCCCATGGCCGTCTTTTTGCTCGTAAATTGATCCATTATACTGGAAGTATGTGGATCTCAATACGAAGGTCAAAAGGTCAGGGATCTGTGCAGGCGTTAGCGTGGTGCGATCTGCAAGGCTTGGGTCGTTCTCGAGTTTCTGCAGTGCGGCTTCTACAGCGGCGTCGATAGGAACGTTGGTAAACAGCGATTCTATGTCGAAAAATACCATGATCTCGTTGTCTGAGATCGTCTCATTGCTGACGGTGGATACGAGGTGGGCTGAATTAGTCACCGTGTACATTGACTTTCCTGTTAAAGGAGACAGGATTTTGGCTAAGTAAGCGGATAAATCATATGCAAAGGTATTTACGCACGATACGATAGGTCTTAGCGGTACATCGGCCTTATGGATCTTCGGTAAACCGTAGATTCTAGGCGGCTGTTTGTGTCGGGGTCTGATCTTGTTGTAAACGGCCTCTGGTAGATATCCGCTTCGCTTCAAGGTAAACAGCTTTTCGGACAACTTGCGGGTCAGACGGTCTGTCAGATCTTTGTTGAGGAGCTGGTTCGGTCCGTTCTCAATAAGCGTAGACATCTTAGCTCGGTAGGTGTCAGTATCCATGACTACGCTAGCGCGCCCTTTGTCCGCTGAGAGAACCATGATGGACTCGTCTTCTTTCAGGCTTTTAAGTGCATCTCGCATCTCCTTCGTGATGTTAGGCTCTGGTGATTCCACCTGTTGAAGGATACCGTTAACAGCGCTTCTGACTACGCTAAGATCTCAGTTAGTACGACCAAAAGACGCCGTCGACCCGACTAAACAAGATGGCGTAGTTTACAGGATTCCCTTTGAATGCGACAAGGTATACATCAGACAGACTGGAAGACCTATGTAAGACAGAAGTTAGGAGCACGATCTAGACATTCGACTCGCCCGTACCGAGACCTCCGCCGTTTCAGAGCATGCCCACAACACCGGACACAAGCCAGTCTGGAACGAAGTAAAGTTTATTGATCGTGACCCTTATTACTACACGCGCAGGGTCAAAGAGGCAATTCATATAAGACTTCACCCTAACAACATCAACAGGGATAGTGGAATAGAAATTCCAGAAGCGTGGATGCCCACGATCAAAAACACAACAACAGGAGAGCCGTGCGACAGTGGACCGTCGAGGGAGCAGGTCACTGAATGAACAACAAGGATCGGAATGCACCAATCAGAGCTGTTGAAAAACAACTAATCACAGCAAAGCATCATGCTTTATAAGATCACGCATGACCAGTCGACCTCATCGCTTGAATAAGACTAGCAGTATGCAGTCGAAACGTCGCGATCTACATCACACGTGACTACATCGTGAGACAAAAGGAAAACTTAGCTTTTATTCATGTAAACGGTCAGCTGAATTTTGTAAAGAAATAGGTGAAAAGTTAGCTCGCCCGGGGTATCTGGGGGGGAAGGTTGTCTCGGATACCCGAGACCGTGTAAATGGGGCCTTAGTTTGTGCCAAGCCTGATGATTAATTTAATATTTGGTTTTGTGCCAGCTTTGTACAAGTCTTTATGCAGAAATTTCTCTTATTAAGCTAATCAAGATGGTCAAGGCCATGTAATATGAGAACAAGTGAGCTCTGACTGATAGCTCAAAGTAAAAACGGCCGGTTTGTTTGATATCTGGAATACCTGAAGCACAGTTTCAACTTTACTACTTGATCGTGTCGACTACATTATAAGAAGAACAGTACATGATATAACGAAATTAGTATAAGTTAGAAATCATGTTCTAAGCCATGACGTATTTTCCAATGATATTGCATTGGCTTAGATTCAGAAGAAAGTAATAAGTCTGAACTTCTTCAGCAAAGAAACTGAGTTCAAGAATAACCGCAAAGAGGTGAAACTCCTGATTTTTAATATATTCAGCAAAGAGAAAGTACAAGTATTGAACACCAAGATGGCTTTGTGTTCTTGGCCGCGAAGGTCTTTAAGAAGGTGGCACTGAGGAAGACATAAAGGGAACGTTGATAAAAAAAAAACAATGGCGGCGTATTCCAGGTTGGATAAGATCTGGGAGGGAAGTTAATTTACGAGTAGGACTTAAGATCAAAATCTTTAAGTGTAATGTCATTTCGGTGCTGATGTAAGGGCGCGAAACTTGGGTAATGATTCATATGTGTGCCATGCCAAGAAGGCCTGCGAGAAACGGGAGGGAACATCCTTTCTAGAAGTAAAGAAGATGAGCATGGCTGGGTCACGTATTACTCTCACCTGGATATCAGAAGGCAAGGGAAAACTATAACGAACAGTGAAACGCAGCGAAGGACTTACGAAACAGAGTGTAGGCAGCGGGGATTAAGACCATCCTTTTCGTCATTTTAGATTGTGATTATGATTTTATAGCAAGGTAGAAAGTATGAACTGGTTTTGAACAGAAAACAAACAAAAATAAAAACTTGACCCACAATAGAAACATTTTTCAACGATAAATCTTCAACGACAAATATTTCAAGATGAAATATTACGTGGTACTGAATATTCCGCATTATCCTCAGCTGAGTTGCTTACAGTTGCTTACAGTAGTGAACAGTTGATTTTTTACCAAAACGAGAGAAAATCAAATAAAAACAGTCCAAAATTCGGCGGTTGTTTTTTTTAAATTAATAGTGAATCAAAGTTGGGTGCAGAAATAATGCACTCGTGGACCTCTTTCCTATATGACAGGACTAATTTCTATTATTTTCTATCCATGTAAATTAGCCTTTTTGTCCTCGACCAATGTTTAAAAGTAATAAATTTCCACTAAAAAGTGAGGCTTATAAGTTGAATGAACTTAAAGGGATGATAATAACGCCCGCCATTATGAAAGAGGCCTATGACGCGTAACTCTCTTCCCTTATTATTCTTACCACAATTTTAATTAGTTTTCTTTCTCTGCCGTTCTAGTTCGAGTCCAGTTAGCCCTTCCACAAAAAATACCAATACCAGGAGAACAACAGAAGATTTCAGGTAAATTAAACAGATCTCAATTTTATAGAATCATTAGTAAACTATATGAACTGTACGCTACGCATTATTGTCCTCCTACAGGGAGTCACCACTAATTTAGGGATACGACTGAACTCATCTTTTGAGGTAAGGAAAATCTCAAAGAATTATTCGGATGTTTACCTTGGTTATATTATATAAAAATCTTTTTTAAGTTAATGGGTGAGGAGCATGTGCGTGTGAATGAAAATTTTATAACCAGGATTCTACACTTACTTCCCGTGCACCTATTTTTGACATTTTTATCAAGATTCAATCTCGTTTTGTCCTCTGTTTGCTACTTTTTGACGTCATGAAATATATCTGTTTTATGAAAAGGCAAAAAAAAGCTATCTATGATATAAATGACTTCATTTTTGTGCTTTTCTTCTGATAGATCATTGCTAAGAACTCACAGAACAAACTCAGTTTTTTCCCGCAAATAGAACAACTGCGTAGATCCTCTTTCGACGTAGAATTGCTATGTGAAATGCAACTCTCTGTAAGACGGCATAGTGTCTGCATTAGAGAGGGTCACGTTGAAATGTGGCTGGTATCCCTTACATCTAAATGAAGAGTTGTTTTCAGGCGAAGACAAATGAAACATGATTAAAATTGGCGGAAGAGCAGATTTCATCTAATATCTAGCGAACAGTTGAGTTAGGAATGAGATGTTATTTTCAGGTATTGACAGGAAAAGCAGGCTGGGAGAACGCTCAAATGAACACATATCCATATGTGAAGTCGCTGACTTATCTTGCTTGCCTTTATTCTTTCAGATAAAATATTTCCTCCTGTACGTTTTAACATCATGAAGGCCTGGTTCCAATCTAAATGTAAGATAACTGCGTCGATGTATGCGCCCACTTGGTGATGAGAGCGATTGTGAGAATAGAACCGCAATACAGACATTATGTATAAGGAATCTTTTTTGCGATGTGTTGTTTATGGATAAAGAGGACAGAAAAATTGATGACTCACAATAGTAGGCGACTGGACACACTCCTTTCACCGTTTGATGAGGACATAACTAGCTTGGACCTTGACCCTTTCTGTGATTCCACGGTGATATCGTGGCACTCGCAGTGGCTGGAGGGAAACACTTCGGGCACAAGACACAAATGTTTATAAATAACCGTGTTGTATTTTTGTATTGATCCATGCCAACGTTGAAAGTCATATGTGTCTGACACACGAAGGAGAAGCCTGGAAATTAGATCAAATGGGTTCATCTTTGTCAATAGTCAAATACAAAAGAAACCGCCAAGCAGTAATGTATATGATGCAAATTACACAAAATTCCTTAAGAGGAGTGTTCTTATAGTTTATGTTTGAATATGATCAAGAGTTACTCTGGTTTTGACTTGATTAACTATCTTGAATTTTAAACGCAAACCGGCTTTATTAAACCACTGCCGCTATCGACCAAACCTGTAAACATTATCCAAAAGAAAGTAAATCAAAATATAAATAAAGGAGTGACTTCGACAACATAAGTGAGTATTTAACCGGAACCCAGTTTGTCATTGAAGCGTTCGGACACTAAATATCTGTCATAGTGACAATGGTGTGAGGCTTCTGCCTATTCCTATTTCCGAACCCTGACCTTATTTTCTTATAGAAACCAGGAACACCAAGAACTTGAAAAGGAGTTACGTATACCTGGCTTCATGGGAAAACCCTTCTTAAAAATCCTCCGAGCACAGTTTTCCCACTCCTAATGTTTTGTATCTTGTTTCCTGATCTGAGACCCGTTCCTACAAAAGAACTGGTGCCGCCAAATCTGATTTAAAAGTACTGGCTGTAAAACGATCTGTTCTATTTGCTGACTGATGTTTTTGGTATTTGGATTTCAGTCAAAATCAACTATTCTCGATGAATGTAAACATACACAAAAAAAACAATTTTCGAGATCAGTAACTACCGCGATAATGGTAACCTACCGGTAACCTACCTATTAAGCAATGGCTCCTATCGCGGTGCATTACATATAATGAGTTTCATTTACAATCAAAAGATAATCTTTCACTTAGAAAAAGAAAAGAATGAAAACCCGTCTGAATTGATTTTTATCACACCCTCTAACTCCAACAAAGACCCTCAGTCGCACAAACCATGTTTAGTTTTTCGAGGTCCTTTTCGTAAACCACTTTTTAGTGAAAAAGTTTCCTCATTAAAGATTGTCATTATTTATTATTATTATTATTAGTCGCTTGTCATCATACAAAAGCTCGCTTCCCATCCGCAATGGCCACTCACCTCATGGGGACGACTGAGTACCAGTCAGAATCTTACGGGCCATCGTACATTAGTGGTGGTTACACACACCTTGGGTTTGGGGCCTTATGTTGGGTAAATGGCTTGGGTTTGGTTAAGCTCAGGTTTCACGTTACCCTTGGGGATGCAGTTACACAGTAGAATCCCCTCAGGGTCAAATATAATTAGATATGAGTTCACTGACCTGACAAATAGGCAGGAAAAGTACAGAACGACATGGATGTTACGAATCGAGATCTATTAAGCTTAATTTCAGTGCTTCTCCTGCTTACTATACGACATTCCTCCATAGATATAACAGTCCAGCAGTTTTTTGCGAGAAGGGTCCGAAGAAGGCGTGAAATTAGCCAAGCGCATCGAGGTCACCTCAAAACACTGCAGGCGATTTCCTGTATTAGCTACATTCTGCTTTATGATTGGCCAAGCCACCTCAGGGAGCAAATAAACTCTATTTTTCAGTTCAGGAACTGTCACGCGAAGTTCTTTTGTTCTTTTTTATGTATCCATGGAAATAACACTAGGGCAGTTTCGGTCTGGGGAAAGCGGTTACACACAAAAACGTCCTTGCCCGTGGGCAAACGCTATTTACCCATGGGTAAAAGGGCTAGACTAATATTGTCGCCCACTGATTTAAACCGGGCTAAATTTTAACCTTCCCACTGGTTTTATCACCTGCCGTGCGCGGAGCACTACCTTAAGAAATTCTTGATGGCATCCTCTATCTGAGTTACCAAGTCCCTCTGCTTTTGCGATTCAAGAATTGAGATCGTCTATATGTTCACAACGCGTTGGCAGATTTACAGCTGTAAACTATATATCCGAGTGCGAAGTCTAAATTTTATGAACAGCTATTAGTGTGAACAATGACCTGCGGTTAACCTTAGGTGGTTTGTCTGGTACCCGGTAAATGCAGCCCTACCAATCTTAGCCATGTGCCTTCAAGCTTGGAATAAATTGCATACTACAGGATCACTGAGTTCCAATGCCACCAAGAGGAATTAAACCTTTTATTTTGTTTGGAAATATCTTTACCGTCATGAAACATTGTTATTTGTAGGTAATTACAATCATTAAGCAACCAGTCACGAACAGCATTTATTTTATTTATAGTGCGTGTTGGGAAAGGAACAAAGAAAGTGTACGAGAACAATAGAACATAACGAGTGATACGACACTTCAGAACAGATTCCTACTGTTCAACTGTCACCATTGGTGCTCATTTAGGTACTGAATTCAATCGACCAACAAAATCTACACAGGGCTTTTAGCATGCGTGCCATCCTTTCTTACCGGACTTCTCCACAGCTGACCATGATGTTAGCAATTTTGATAGCTTCTACTTTTACGTTTGGTTTTGCTCTTGAAAACTTTCAAGATCAGCAATACTTGGTACCTAAGAGCGCGGTCAAAACGAATCGTCCAATTATAGGTTGGTAAAATATATTTATGATGGTTCTCTAGCCGTTTACTAATATGGTTTTGTTTCGTTTAGATCCGTTGTAGATCTTGTGTATTAGGTTTAAGTTTCTTTATTTGCAACACTGACAATTTATTTACAGAGCCATCTAATTACTTCCTATATTACTTCCTAATTACTTTCTATATGTATTAAGGCTTCATAGCGGCACGAAGTAAGATACCGCTTTGATGAACCACACGATGCTTTCAAAGTTTATTTTTATTATATTTTTTAATGAAAACAAAACATGTTTCGTCAGTTGTATAATGAGAAATAGAATGAAATTATACAATGAATATTATAACAAAGTGAGATATTAACAAGAATAACAAAAAAAAAAGTGAAACTATATAAGCTAAGAAGGGAGACTAATTAGTATGAAAGGGATAAATTAAGATGTTTAAGATGGATGTGGATATAACTATGGAAAAATGCTTCCACAAGCTGCTTCCACAAGCTACTTCCAGAATCTGCTTCCACAGCTGCTTCCACAAGCTGCTCCCACAAGCTACTTCCAGAATCTGCTTCCACAGTCTGCTTCCACAGCTGCTTCCACAATCTGCTTCCACAGCTGCCCCCACACGCTTCCAATTGAAAATTATGGAAGCCATGCACATCCTTTGGGAGCAGCCGTCTTTAAATTCCCAGTCCAAACATCTTAATTTATCCCTTTCATACTAATTAGTCTCCCTTCTTAGCTTAAATAGTTTCATATTTTTTGTTCTTCTTGTTAACATCTCACTTTGTTCTACTATTTATTGCAAAATTTCATTTTATTCTCATTATACAACTGACGATGGATGATGTTTCATCCGAAACATGTTTCTTTTTTCATTAAAAAGATATATATATATAAAAAAAAGTGATCTTCAAAAGCATCGTGTGGTTCATCAAAGCTATATGTATTAGTTATGATGTCACGAAAGTTATGTAATAACAATAAAATAGAAGAAATCGATAACAGCTGCCTTGATCACACATCAGGATAACTTACGTTAATAAAAATTGGTGATCGTGTTCGATCCTCAGAGATGGACGGCAACTGATCAAACAATTCCAAGAACCACAATCGCGAACCTGCTGTTAAGAGCGTGTCCACGAGAGCACCGGGCAGTCGTGCTACATGCCATCTCACCGATTTCAATGAAACTTTGCCAGTTTAAAGTAGCTACCCTAAATCTAAAGAAGACAAAGTGCTTTCTGTTTTGGTTTTTTCCGAGGGGGAGATAGACCACCCCCGCCGGTTTTTCTTGGTTTTCACCAAGGAAATCGCCTCAAAAAAAGTAAAATGTATGAAGCTCTCACTGCGATGGTATTTAACCAATTAATCTGAGAGTTTTCACACATATTATTTAATCCTTAGTTAATGTCCAACGCAAGTATCAGTCAATTTGATTGACGGCTTGTCAATCAACAGAGGTAAATAAACAACTGTGTTTTTAGACTTTTCGATTCCTCCAAATATTTGACAACTTTGAGGTTAAATATCTCCCCTTGCCAGAGAGCTACAACACTAACCTTAATTCCCCTTTATAACCCATCATTTCATCTCTAAAAACCATCAAAAACATGTTTGGGCGCTACCGTATGTTTGTCTTGGTTTCCTTTTAAAATCTGCGATTGTGATAAGTTTCTCTTAACTACACCTGTCACGAAATTCTGGCTCTAACCGGTCACTTAACCGAATAGACCTACATTTTTTAGCTCTTCATACAAGGTGATTGATCAAGAAAGCTAAAAAATGTGAAAAAATTCCGAGGTCTTTCGTAGGAATGGAAAATTTCACATTTAGAGAGATGCATGCTGGCGAAAAATCGATGGGAAAATCATACCGTTTCTTTCTTCTGTCGTTTATTACTTTGAAGATTTGCTTAAGTTGGCAAATAGGGCTCTTGTACAGAACAAAACATTCATTAGTCTGTAATTTGATTGTTTATTATCATTATAGCACAGTTCACAATAAGGAAACTGTAACAGGAGTGTAGATTTTAAAGTCGCATGTCGCGTGCTTGTTGACTTTCAAGTTCCCGTGTTTCATAGCTTCAGCTTTTCCAGACCGCGGATGACGAGAAACTCTGCCCCACTCAATTGAAAGGAAATATCAATAGCCCCATAAAAGTCATTAACTCCGCCATGTTTCCAGAAAATAAGACTGCAAAGTTTTTTTTCCACTTTCCACCATCAAAAAATTCCACGCAGAAATGGTATTTGTAGCATGACTGCGTGACCTTTCACTAGAAATAAAAATTGTTTATCTTTTTTTTACGAGAAAACACTTCTACAAAGTTCTTAATCCTTCTGTTATTTTATTTGCCTGTTTTCTGACTGCAAATATCGTCAGCATTTGCTATTATTTTTGCTGATTTTCATGGCCCTTTCCTGCGTACGTGCGAGCCAGTTGGTATACTGAGCTGCCTTTCGAGTTTCTTTGCGTGGTGTCGGGCCTAGGTGTGTAGGTCTGGCAAGAAAGATATCTACAAGCTGCACCACGGTATTTTCCCCTTTTTCTTTATTTGTATTTTTATCCTCTTTCTTGCATTATCACACATGTGTGTTATTTTAATTCCCTCAGCGCGTTCCCTCAGATTTGGAGGACGCCTATGAAAAGTCAATATTGACCAGAACTCAAACCTTTGCTATCACTATTTGTTTTAAAGAACCCCTGTTCTTTATAACTTTATTTCTCAAGATAACGTGTCTTTATCTGCTATTTATTTCCATTAGAACATGAAACTAGGTCCCGATAAGTTTTTGTTTCGTGACTCCCAAAAACTGTGTTTGCGACAGCATCAATTGAGAAATCAAAAGCAATTACGCCCTTCTAACCGCAGAAGGCAAATCCATGTAATGAGGCGTTCTAAGACCTCTGTAAACTAGAGACATGACGTGGACGAGGATGTAATGTGTGGAGGGGTCAAATATTTATACAAAAAATCTGTGACCCTCAAACGGATCACATACTCGTACATGTAACGTCCGAAAAATGTCACGCATGTACAATACCGCAGGCGCACCTGGCGAATTCTTTCCACTGGCTTCAATAGTAAAGAGACAACTTATTTACTATTTGTATATGAGTAAGCTTATTTACCCTTTTGTAAAACTCCTTGATGAAGTCTACTATTGTCAGACGAAACGCGTGGGAGATAAATACAAGTTTTTACCTTCTCAGTTCGTGCGGTGATGCTCACTTGTTTGTTCCGTCAAAAACGCTTTAACTTGAAGTCATGTCGACCTCGACAGAAAAATTAAGCTCACCTTGTCATAATCAATGTTTTGATACTGTAAGTACCAATTAAGGTAAGTCATTGCGCTTTGATCACAATAATGAAAAAAATGTGCGTTTTCTCACGCTCACCACATTTATTCTTTGGAAAATTATTTTACTGGAGGGCGATGTCGCCTAGCTTGGCACGTCTTGACTCTAATCGACGAAAATTATCGAGGTGAGTCCCATGAAATTCTTGTCAAATGTTTTAAAAACTTTGTCTACCCTTGGTTTGCACGCAGAAAAAAAGACAAATTCTCCACGGTATTTCAAACTATTTTATTTATTAGTCAATTTATGAACTGTTTTATAACAGCCCGAGGAAAAAGCAAGATGGAAACAACTGGCGTATCGGTCAAACGAATTCCAATTTTTTTCAACAAGGAGTTTCTAAGTTCCTTTTTCCTAGTTAATTTAAGAGGAGGTCAATGTTTTGTGACAGCCGAAGATAGACATCTCTGAAACGTCTCTGAAACTCTTAAAGGGTTTACACTTCCAGTAATATTTTCCTCCCTCTCGCAACAGCGCAACAGACATTGTTAATCCTATGTAGTGTGTGTGTATCAGTTGTACTACGTCTTCATAGTGATGCCATATAAGTAATCGAGTGTCTAAAAAGCCCTCAATTCAACCTAAAACTTGAATTGATAGAGTCAAGATGGTTCATTTGCACCTAACTGTAAAAACCAACTTACTTTTCTCGCACTGACCAGAGACGGAAACAGCTCATACCCATAAATTCGTGAGTGCACAGCATGAAAAAAAAACATTCGAGAGACCTCAATGTATCCCAAACATGCGTTTCGTCCGAGAAGAAGCTTATTCTAGCTCATATTGGCTTATTTGGAGATTACGAAGGCCTCGATTTCACTATATACCTCAAATATCGTGCACAACTTGGTGTCAGATTCAGACCTTCGGGTTCGTAAATGCCAGTATCCTCCTCATAAAAAATCGGAAACGTAAAGTTGAGAGAGAGGTAAACCTGAAGACGGCAGAAGAAATCAAAGGTGGCGGCGAGTCTTCCTGGTGGCAAGGTGACTGTAAACCTAATAGAACGCGTACTGTAATTGCTATCTTAGAGTCGGCAAGGAGTAAGTAAGAAGGGCAATAAGAGCGCTTATCTGAACATCAGTTTTCCTAACTGGTGATATGTGACTGAGATGAACTTTGTATCATATGATTGCTACGCAGATACTGTAGAGGCGCTCGCATAAATAGAGGCGGACGATCCTCCCTCTAACTTAAGAACTGCGACAAGTTTATAGCGCAGACCAACTGGCACAGTTTGGAGGCTCATCACATTAGAAACCTTCAGCAAACTAATCGTAGAAGTGGGTGGTTATCAGCAACATGCATAGATCTCTGAACGCGGGTCATCGCGAGAACTATACCCAATCCGTCACAGACGGAACAAGAAAGCGAGATATTCTTGCTAAGAGGAAGGATGTATTAAGACGTTTCAGTCATTCACTGCCATCAAGAAGAACCTTAACAAAGGCAAACACAAGGTGAAGCTGACAAAAAAATCCACCTATAATAAGATCAAGAGGAAATGGACGAAGACTCGCCATTCTGTAGGGGGTGGCTACGTTCAAGGTCGGACCTCAGGTAAAATTTTGACGAACAATCCCTAACTAGCCAGGTGAACTTTGGATGGGCTCTTTGGAAAACACAAAAAGCAGTCGCCTTTTCTCAAATAGCAAAGAATTATCTCCTAGACGTGTGCTGGACATGGGAGGAAACTAGTAAGGCAACCGCCTCTAATGCGGCCAAATATCGAGTTTAGGAGACGACACCGGCCAGAAATGCTGTCTAAGACTGACTGGTTGATAGAGCAGCAAATCGCTCGATACTTCAGCCGGTTACCTGCCGTAACAAAAATTGGTTATTGACGAAGTCCCCCTCTGTAAGTATGAATGAGGACGAAGAGGCCGATGCCGATGATCTAGCTTCAGAAATCGAAATTGACCGAACAAGGTAGAAGATAAGGAGAGACCTTGCAAAATTTAGACGAAGGCTGCAGGAGAGGGTACAGATACTATCAAGCTAAAAAAATAAGGACCTTTGCATCTCACTTTTCTTTCATATTTATTGTCATTGCTCACGAAAACAACTGACTATGTCCTGGGATTTTTTCATCGTGGGAAATTTTCAGGAAGCCCACTGGTCAAAATACTGCTAGCTCATTCTTACTATCTTTTACAAGTCACGCAATTAAACGCCGGCAACAATCAAATTATAGACTAATGAATGCTTTGTGCCGTAAAAAAGCCATATTTGCTGATTTTAGCAAATCTCCAAAGTAATAAACGACAGAAGAAAGAAACGATACGATTTTCCCTCATCACATGCATCTCTCTAAACGTGAAATTTTCCATTCCTACGAAAAATCTCGAAATTTTTTTCACATTTTTTAGCTTTCTTGATCAATCACCTTGTATGAAGAGCTAAAAAGTGTAGGTTTATTCGGTCAAGTGACCGGCTACAGCCAGAATTGCGTGACAGGTGTAGTTGAGAGAAACTTGTCACAGTCGCAGATTTTAAAAGGCATCCAAGACAAAAATACGGGTAGTGCTCATAGATTTTTTTTATGGTTTTCAGAGATGAAATGATGGATTATAGAGGGGAATTAAGATTGGTGTTGTAGCTCTCTGGCAAGGGGAGATAATTGACCTCAAAGTTGTCAAACATTTGGATGAATCGAAAAGTCTAAAAGCACAGTCGTTTATTTACCTCTGCTGATTGACAAGCCGTCAATCAAATTGACTGATACTTGTATCGGACATTTACTAAGGATGTAATAATATGTGTGCAAGAGTGATTGGTTAGATACCATCTTAGTGAGAGCTTCATACATTTTACCTATTTTGAGGCGATTTCCTTAGTAAAAGCCAAGAAAAACCGGGGGGTGGACTATCTCCCCCCGGAAAAAAGTAAAGCAGAAACCACTTTGTCTTTTCGAATTTTGGGGTAGACCCTTAAAACTGGAAAAGTTTCATTGAAATCGGTGAGATGGCATGTAGCACGACTGCCCGGTGCTCTCGTGGACACGCTCTTAATACTAGCTTCAAGCTCCATCGACTAATTTTTTCAATCAGGTATTTTGACTCAAGAAACCAATGCCAACCTTACGCAATTCGGTTACCAATACCTTAGTGCTCTTTACGTGAAGACTTTGGAATCTGCAGGGGCTCGAGCTGTTCCAGTTTTGTATCCTTTTCACCTCATAAAGTAATTTGACGATTTCTCTGCTCCTGTGTCACTTCAAGCTGCAGAAAACACTATTCCCCTTCGGAAACTACCTTAATAACCCCTCTGAAATTCACGAGAAATAATATTAAAATAATAAATATATACAGATGTTAACTTGACTAAAGAAAAAACTTTCTTTCGGTCGTAAAAGACAATGCATTTTTTCACTTGCCAGTCGGCCGCTTATTGTTAAAACCTTAAGGAAAAACTGTCAGAATAATGGAATGCCTCGTGGTGTTATCTGTTTATTTTCTTTTTAAGATACAGAAATTAACGACAACTAAAGATAGCCTTTTTCCTTATTAGTACATTTTGTCTGTCTTATTCACGATGCAAATGAAATTTGCCAGTGCGATTGTACCTGTCATTTGACACTGAGGCACAACAAAAAATCCATCGATGCACGATATGGGAAGGTTCTTGTGGAAGTCTTGTGGAAGTATAATATTTCCTTGGTTTAATGTCCGGATCGTAATGTATGTCTTAATTTCTTTCTTGATTAAATGCACAGTGTCAATTCCAGCACACCGGAAATAGAAAATATGTTTCATTCTTTAAATGGGTAAGTAAGCAATGACGTGGTAGATGGAACTTGGCAACATTACCTTTTATCGAACAGGCATCAGTTAAAGATTAAAAGGGCTTTTTTTCTCCGAAAATGGAGGTTCGAACTCTGAATATTTCTCTGATAAAAAGTAAGTTAACCTGCCAGTTTCTTTGACCGAAATTACTATTGTTAAACATATCGCTTGTCTTCGAAATCAAGACACTCTCAAAAAATTGAGACAAACTTACCTCTAATTTTGTGTTCTTGCCGAAACAACAGACTTACTCTATGTGGGAGGGATTAAGATAGCGTCTACCCCAGCCGAGTCACTTCGCCTTCAAGTGCAGTCACGTCGGCCCTTGTTGGATCGACTAAAATCTTTGATGATCTATCGTGGTGTCACTATTCTACTTATTTTTGAGAATTTCTCACCGTCATGGTAGGTTGTGATTCAAATCTTAATCTTATGTCGTAAACAACACAAAGAGAGTTTAAAAAGTTTCTCAAGTCTGGAGGATTTTCAATACGCCGCCATGAAAATGACATTGGCGTCGAATATTTGGTCACAGGCTAACGTAGGTGTGATGTGACCACGCTTGTGGGCCACGGTACTCGGCTCAGGGGTGACAACTGACGTGACTCGTTGCCATTGTAACAGGGGGCATAATGAAAGAGGAATGATGTCTATCACAATTTCTTCGTTCAGCATACAAAACAAAGCTCCAACCTGTTTATTATGACCTCTTAGCCTTTCTTGATGAGGGTGATATGAAATCTTAAGAAGTCGTCTTGTTCCCAACTCAAGAAATTTGAAAGCTTTCCTTTAACAGTACATAAGCGTTATAGATCAATTTTGTTCGGTCGAGATGGCTGGACATTGGCCGAGTTTTTTTGTGTGTGTGTGTTGCGCTTTTATGGACCGAGACGCATAAAAACACAGAAAAGAACGAGGCTAATATCCAGGCACCTTGACCGGGCAAACTCGTCAATAAAAGATTTATGATATAGCAAAACGATTTCGCTGTAATAGGAAACAAGAATGACTTGATTATTTCGAGAACTGGGAAAGAAAGCCAACTGTATTTGTAGCACATTAAATTCACGAGAATGGTTTTACTGTCTTCTGCCGCTTTTTGCCGATATTTTCCTAAATTAACGAATTTTGTGAGTCCGTTCCAGGGTACTTTGTTTTTCTTGCGCAGGATCAATGCGGGCGGTCCCGAACGGGAAAGATGCGCACATCTTACCCACACGGGTGGCCAATCAGAACACAAGATTTGCTTCATATCGCCGATGGGCGCTGCCAGCTATATAATATTTATGATTATGATTGCAATAATTCCTTTTTGTCTCAGTTAAGTGTTAAGATATATTTTTCTTTTGGGGTGGGAGGGGGGGTAGGAGGTTTCAGAGGACAGTGACTCTCTTAAACCCATGTTTTGCTTTCGATTTGTAAGGTTGATCTTTCCGGGAGGCCATGTGAAGTTAAATATATCTAGATACACAACAGTCGGAAGGAAGT
The DNA here is from genome assembly GCF_964200805.1 of Pocillopora damicornis. Lineage (NCBI taxonomy): Eukaryota > Metazoa > Cnidaria > Anthozoa > Scleractinia > Pocilloporidae > Pocillopora > Pocillopora damicornis. The sequence goes on along the minus strand of NC_142679.1, from coordinate 9,350,968 downwards.
TCCTAGACCTTGCTGTTAAGGTTTGTTGCTGATATGTTCCTTTGCCGTCATATTTTTCAATCAGTTAAGAATAATACAATCGTGTGATCGGCAAGTTTCTATGTAAGAATTTAACAAAAAGCTTAAAGACTTATTCGGATTAATCAAGGGTGCGGCAAGTGCCTTGGCGGTCAGTTGTCAAAAATACTTCTCTATCATTTTTTGCCAGGCCTACGATGAAACAGGAGACGTATTTCCAATATGGGCCGAGTGCCTAGGATTTGAATTGATTGCTCTTATAGTTAGTGGAAGGGACTTAAAGTTTGGTCAATACGACCAGTCGTTCCTCAGCCTCACAGATGCAAGAAACATCAGTTTAAAGCTTATTTTATCTCCAGGTAACTCAAATCCCAATAGAAAAGACATGAAATGGCACGCATCAAACTGGTCAGGAAATATTGTTTTGAAAGGCTATTTAGTGGCCTATTTAGTGACAAGTGCTCTAATGGCCTGCTCATAAGATAACTTTCATTAGGAGTGGTCTTAATTTAGTATGTTATCTTCACTTTGTAAGTCACGAACTCTTAAAGCCGCGTCATGTAAATTGTACATGACGAGTTGAATTGTCCACTGTCCATAACGATCACCCTAACTCAAACAAGATGAGCATTTAATACGAGCAAGATCGATAGCGTTTGTTTATCGGAAATTGATAGAATGTTTTCTTTAAAAAGAAATTAACACTGTTTCCTCCTAATCTAATTAGACTCACAGTCCACATTTTCATACTTTCCACCCTTTCATTTTGTCGAACAACATCGAATAGCTACGATATGTGAATCAAACTAATTTTAAAGCGTTTCCAATACATCGTTTGGTCATGTTGTTATATTCTAAATTGTCAGGATCAGTAAGCTTACTAGTTCTTCAAAACATATTCAAACCGTTTAATAAAGGGGGTAAGTTTCCCAAAGAAAGTGTGGTCCTGCATCGGTGGGGTTATAAGCAAGGTATTCGGCTTTATCGACCGAGTAGATAACGTAAATTGGCCACTGTGAAAGTTTCTAAATCTCACGTTTCGATCGTCAGCCCCTCGTTTTCATGGCCTAGTTTGCACGACTAACTTCGATGGTCGATCAAATACGAACAAAAAAAAATTTGAATCTTCTCTTTATGAGTGCTGATACTATTTCTTGCAGATTTTAAGTCAACGAAACTGTTAGGGTCTGCCCCTGATAATATCATAAAGTACATGACACAAAATGATATCAATTACAACAATCACAATAGAGGTTTGACGCCCGAGGTAAGCAGATTGCTGTATTCGCCTCGTTCTTTCTTCTGTCGAAACACACAAAAGAGACTTCTGTGAGGGCTTCTGCAAAATTAGATGTAAGAGTTAAATGATTGCAATATTCTTTTCATCACCAATTAGTATATTGAGTTACTGAAACCGTTTTCCCGTCTGGCAGAAAAAGAAACGATGGGAAGTTAAAATTCTCGTCGTATGTTTGCATAACAAGAGTACTTCATGTACAGAAAGAAAAAAGGTATCAAACCTCCCCTTAAAATGACCTTTAAAACCTATCTTTTCATCCTTTGCGACTCACATTATCTCCTTGATTTCTCTACCATCATGCACTGATGATCAGAATGAAGATATGCGGTTTTAGATTTACAGGTTTCTTTTCACACGTGCTTGTTGTTTTTTGACATTTGCCCAGGTATTCCATAAAGATGAAAAGTTGAGTGAGTTTTTTAAAATAGTTTCCACGAGTAATGACAGGAAAGGAAAGCCGTTTATCTCTACTATGGAAGGTAATCTCTCGAAATCATCATTTTTTCTTCGCCTTCAATGAAAGAAAGGCCGGCTGATAATCTAGAACAACAGCAGATCAGATGGGCAGTTATGTAACATTCATCACTTTTCACCAACAACCATCGCCTTCTTTTTCAGCTCTTAAATATCCTATTTACAGTTTTCAGTGGCATCCGGCGAAGCCTCTGTTTGAGTGGACAACACTAAAAGACATCAGACATACAGAGGAGGCTGTTCTGATAGCACAATATTTCGCAGACTTTTTTGTAAATCAAGGTAAATTGTTATCTTTGTAATGGCGATATACGTTGATTGGTCGTTATACTCATACTTTTGTTAATGTGACAAACCAGCAAGTTAGGAAACCTTCAGCAGCTTGAACTGAGGCAAATTTGGTATCGATAACTGAAGTTAAGGTAGAGTGGGTTGGTAACTTGCCCCTTTTTTCAAATTCTTACTCTGTCATACACAATAAAGCAATCCAAGAATTCCTCATTAGAATTCGATGCTTAAAGTAAATGTATTACATATTAAACGAATTATGAAATTAAATTGTCATTGATTTCACCATACTTTAATTTAGTGGAATCTCAAAATGAGGGTGCTTGTGGCTAGCTTCTTTCCTTAGACGTTTTCATAGTTCATTGTTATTTCTTTAACTAAACTTAAAAACTGAGGCGTGCTTATGATCCACTTTGTTACTCCATTCCCTAATATTCTGATTTCTACCTAGCGTTGATAAACTATACCTTTCTTTCTTTCTAAATCATCAATTTGGTTACAGCTCGTTTAAGTGACCATCGATTCCCGAGCACAGAAGAGGAGAAAAAGGCATTGATTTACAACTATACACCAACATACACTGGAGATGTCGTATCAGTGTTACAGATGTACTTTTGGTGATAAAGAGCCTCCTTGAAATAACTGAAGTATGCTGATCCTTTTTATGCCGGAGGCATTTTTTATGCTGTGTATTTTCGAATTTACGGGTACAAGATGTGTGGAAAGCAGAAGTTGAGAAGTTTGGCCACTTGCTATGAGCTTTTGAACTACCTTCTTGGATAGGCTAATGTCACCTTCCATTCTAAATTTCAATATTAGCTTGCAAGGGAAGCTCATACACTGAACCGAACTATTTATATATAAAGCAGCTTGCATGGCATCTGTCTCGAACAGTAAATCTATAAATATAGATAGGCCTTTTACTCTGGTAGTTCAAATAAAACATGTCTTTTTTTTCTAGCCAAACAAAGCCAGAAGCCCATTTCCATGAAAGAGTATTTAATAACTGTGTTCATTAAATAGATTTTAAACAATTTTTGAATACCTTAAATTCTTTGAAATCGTTGTACTTTTGCTTTCGAAGACAATACAAGTTACAAACGCTTCCTGTTGTTTTTCGTTGTTGCTGTTGTTGTTACTGCTACTGTTGGCATGTTAACTCCACCGATTTATGATCATTTATTTTTTGAAGAAAGAAGGATGTATCGTTTTTGGAGCTGAACCTACTTTGTAAGGTTTTCGGAGGAAGCATTAAAAACCAGAATTATGTTCATACGTTATACGTTTATACATTTCTACGTTAAAAATTAATATTATCAAGAACATATAAAAAGTTGTATCTGTGTAATAATTACATGCAAAATCACTATTTGTATGCCGCGAAGCTGAGGTGGAGACAGCATCGAATCTAAAAGGGTATTCGATAACTTAAGTCCTTGTTACTCAGATGCGAAACTCCCAGTTCTTTAAAATTGACCATGCGCTACAAAACAGAACCTCTATTTGTAATAGAGTCTTTCATGAATCTGCTTTGGAACCTTGGTACCGCCAAGCAATCCTTGCCGCGTAACGAATAGCCTTAACATCCTGATATCCTGACATCCTTTGGTGTAAATGTCCTCCACCCGTTCCTCACGTTGTAACCCAGTAACTACTGGACTTGTAATGACGTTGTAACCAGTAAATTAATGCATTGTAATCGGGATAGACCTATTGACAAATCTAGACCTGGGGGAGGGGTGAATGAGTAGCTAAAATGTCGTGTGTAATCTACGTATCACTGGCGCGCTGATTCGGATCGATCGATTCAGAAGAGATATATTTTTCCTTTATTTGCAAGCTCACACGCTTTATCTGTGCAATTAGCCGACACCTTTCTGGTCGTAAATTTGGTTTATCGATCATTTTCAAGGTGAGTATCACTAATAATAAAAGGTATTCTACTTTGTTTAATGTTCGAGGCACTTGTCTGATGATTTGATGATCGGATATGATCGATAAGTTATAAATATTTCTAAGCCTTTATTTACCTCTCAAAAATTCACGGGTCGATAGGTAAGCAAACCATCACAATATTTTATAAACCAGTAATCGTGCATCTCATTTAAATTAATGGAGCCATTTATTTGCGGGCTACAAGTACCAGTATTCACAATAGTGATTCATGCATGTGCGGCTTAACAGTCATCTCGCCATCAGTTACAATGAATATCATGACAGTTATTTTATATTTAAGATTATTGTCATTTAAAGAACTGAAAATAAAAATTCCAATCTACAAATAAAGTCACATTTAGCATGTTTATGTGTATTAATATATAGTCCCACAACGATCCATCGCATTCCAGATAACTGATGAACTGTCTAGTTGTCCTCGTGCACCGGTGCTGTACCGGTGCGTGAAGGAATAACCATTGTATTTTCTTTGTTTAGGAGTCATTGGTTAGCTGTTATGTATTTTTTGGTCTTTTGTATCGGCTCTTGTGTACCGGTACCCGAGGACAAAACCAAAATGTGGATTACATTCATCTCATTACAATCCAACTATTTGTGGATTACAATATTTGCATTACAATCCAATAATTTATGGGTTACAATCATCTCATCACCATCCAATAATTTGTGGATTACAATTATCTAATTTAAATTCAATCATTTGTGAATGCTATTATCTCATAACAATCCAAAAATGTGTGGATTACAATTATTTCCTTACAATGCAATAATTTGTGGGTTACAATCATCCCATTACAATCCATTATTATATGGCTGCGATAGTACGTGCACTCTGATTGGTTAATTAGGGGTCCAGAATCCCCCGGTAATTGCTTATGGGCATTACAGATTTTTCCCCCCACAAAACCTAGTGAACTTAGTGACTTTCCCTGAAAGAAACTTCGTTGAAAAAAGACAAAATTGAACATTGAACAAAACATGTATCTCTTCTTTAAATATGAGTTCTGAAGAAGATTTTCTTCATAAGTTTATTACCCTGATGAAATTGTGACGTAAATGATAGGCAATGTAGATGTTCTCTCTATTCCGCTTGCTTTGCCTATGTGAAGGCATATAATAAATAACTTAACAGACTTTGGGCTGAATTTTTGCTTTATGGACCGTACCCAGAGGCTCAGTCCATAAAGCAAACATTTCATCCCTCAGTCTGGAATTTTACAGTAAAGCCATTGCGCATGGTGCACATGGTTATTACGTAAATAATTTTTGGATTACAATCATCTCATTACAATTCAATAATTTGTGGATTACAATCATTTTATTACAATCCAATAATTTGTGGATCATCTCAGTACAATTCAATGGTTTGTGGGTTACAGTCATCTCATTGCAATCCAACCATTATATATGCTTCCTTCTATACCTTATGTATTTTAAGGATTTTGCTGGCAATTGAAGTCTTAGTATTTCCTAAAGTTTTTCACTTATTACTTTTCAAACAATAATGATTCCATGGCAAGTACAATAAGATGGAAAGAGTATAGTTATAATATAGCTTTTGGGATGCAAAAGACAAAGTGCTGTTCACTTGGATTCATTGTAGAAAACATTAGCTTTAAGAAACACTTGCCAATACTGATAAGGAATCCAGTCTGAATGTAAGCATCTTATACGTATAAACTGCAGGAATCGCAGTGTGTTAAAAGAAAATCAGGCTCAAAGTAGCCTATCAGGCCAGAGTAGTCCAATGGGATCATGCCCATCAGGGATATGGTCCATGAACCTTCACAGTCCCTGACAAGGTGGTACATGGACTGGGTCCACAACAGTGGACCATGGACCTGGGTTACGATAATTGCAATACAATCTAAATTAATTTTTGTATTACATTATCATCTCAATACAATCCAATAATTTGTGGGTTACAATCACCTCAATACAATCCAATAATTTGTGGGTTACAATCATCTCATTACAATCCAATAATTTGTGGGTTACAATCACCTCAATACAATACAACACATTATTATATGGCTACGATAGTACACGTGCTCTGATTGGTTAATTAGCGGTCCGTAATCCTCCGGTAAACGCCCACGGGCATTACAGATTTTCACAGTGTTCCTGTGTGTTTGTTTTTAATTATATATTTATATTTTTGAACTTGATTTTTCCGGCTTTTAATCTGACTGGACAATCATAGTGACACCAATAGGAAACTGCTGTCTTTTAGTCACTATACTTAGCATTTTATTTGAGCAATTCAGTCAATTCAATTTATACTTCTTTGTCTTGTTTAGGTAATGAAGTTGAGCTGTTTGACAACTCCAACAAACTCGTTTGTCGGGGTGTTGTAACTGCTCAAGCCATGGTACACGACCGGGCACTGAAAACCGGATGGGCCGCGGTGATGATACAGGATATCTTGTCAAAGGGAAAAGTGGAGCCATGGCAAGAATATCCCACCCATTCTGGGGAAGTAGAAGAAGGGAGTTTTGTCGCCTGGCCGACTGCTTACATCCAACCGCGACGAGAAGCTCTGCAAACTGCCCGGCCGAAACAAAACCTTTCGGAGACGCAGGGTTTAAAGGATGCCCTTCATCCCGACAAGTTTGTCTCTACCGGGACAATAATGTCCAGGGAGAGACAGCTACGAAGTAGAAAGTGAAAACATTATGATTCCACTATTGCGCCATTTTACCATATTTGGACATGAGAACGCGCAAATCATGAGCCTGTAATGCCCCGGTTTGACTGTTTTAGAACAGAGCAAATACGGACGGAAAGCGTAGAGCAACAAAATGGTTGGACAAAAGGGAGCAAAATTGACTTGTTTACGTCCTTTACGCTTGACTTTTAAGCGACGACCTTTCGACGGGAACGCATTTTTTTAACTCAACAGAAGGAAACTTGCGAGGACATTTAATTCTTTTTGTTTGTGTTGTTTTCGTCATTCGCGCACGCTTCATAAGATCGATAAGATTCTCAGGCGATGGAGGTTGTATTTCAAAAACTAGGTGCCAAAATGCTAGAAAATGGCGCAATAATGAAATAATAAATCCCTTATTGGATGGTTTAAAATTAACAAATAGAGAAGCCTTGACTGTGCTCTGTTCTGTTGTAAAGCACGCAGGAAGCGACTAGAGCACGAAAGAAGTGTAGGGGGAAACACGAGACATAGTCGAGTGTTTCTCCCCACTTCTTGAGTGCTCTAGCCGCTTCCTAAGTGCTTTTCAACAGAACAGAGCACAGTCAAGGCTTCTCTATTTGTTTTATAATAAATAATCCGTTAAATTCCCCAAGAATTACTTTCAATTTTCAAAACAAATCTTATTTCCAAAACGAACAACAGTGTCGTCAGCATGCTCTATACTCTCATAAAGCACGCTACAATAAGCCAATCAGAATCCCTGTTAGAATGGTTCAAATAATCTGATTGGCTGTACAAGACTAAAGCTGTCAAAAATGTCAAACCATCAAAGTTCAAAAACCATCAAAGTTCATATTCTGCAATAGTTTACAAACTGAAATAGCTCGGCATGTCGAATTTGACACTTTTGCCTGAAGTTTTTTAGTTTCTAATACAGGATCTGAAAGTGAAATGTTCAGTGAAATTCGGCCCAATCGTGGCTCACAAAAATTCGCAAGTTATTTCACATGACAAGTAGAAAACAAACTGTTCAAGGCGAGTGAATTATGAAGGAACAACAGCCGAATTCACTAAGAAATGAAGATCGCTCGGAATGACAGCGCCGTAAAACTCGGTTGCAGTGACTGATCTGGCCTTCCACTCAACGCATCGGAAAGGTAATCAGGGCAAGCTCTTATTTTTTCACTCGAAGGGTAGTCGATTTAGTTCCTGAGGCTTGCTCCATTGCGATGACCGAAGATCGCCATGATTAATTAGCTAGCCGCGATAGACCTTAAGTCGCTCTGACACCGTCATGATTAGTATGAATTTTAACAGTTATGCCAGGTTATATTTTTTATCATTCCTGTTTTTTTCTGTTTGAAATCGAAACTTTATATTATTATACAAGTGTTAGCTGTGTTTGATTTTTATTACCGTACGTAAACTCGCAATCTAACTGAGCGTGAAAACCGTTAAAAAAACTCGGACTGTCTATCTTGTGTTATCTTTGAGGATTTTTGTCTCTGCTTACGTTACAGTTACGTAAATTACTGCGCCTGGCATTTTTGCAAACCTTTGCTCGCTTGTTCCGAAATTTCACTTTCAATTAACGAAAGAAAAGCTAGAAAGAAGTCCCGGAAAAGGTCGGACATAGTACGATTTGGCAGATGGCGTGACAGCTTTAGCTCAGTTCTATGCTCTATACTCTCATAGAGCACGCTCTTTCAACCAATGACAGTACGTGTTATATCCGAGCTTTATTATAACGTGTAATACGTCCGGACATTTAGCTCGTTTTGCTACGCAACTCGCAAAATACCCGCGCGTATTATATGTTAAACCATCCAATAAGGTGTATGTAACGGTTCACTGTAAAGTTACGCAACCACACAGAGGACGACAACGAAAATGCAATGTGGGAGGCTAACCTTTCCTTCTGGAAATTTCATTGAGACTCTTGAAACTATTTACATTCATAGAATGGTGCTGACAAAGACATAAAGCTTTATTTGAGGTTATTCGTGTTGTTTCTTTGTACAGTTTAGCAGATTGCAAAACACATGTGCAGGTCTTTGCCCTGCAGTGTTCTTCCTCCCCTTCTCTTAAGCGATGTTCTCGTTGCCAACGCTGTTGTGGTTGCGTAAATTCCCTATTGTAAAGAAAAAATGCAGTTTGCATGGAATGAGATAACCAAAGTTGTAATTCATAAGTCTGTTTATCGTTTCCTTTTCTCATGATTCTGTGTTCTCTTAGTCGATACTAATCTGTTACATCTTGCTGACTTATATTCTATTTTAAATACAAAATCATGATTAGGATAGGAACGAAGGATCCTCCACTGTCACTTGCTACTACACACTCTAATAAATCACCGTACATATCAATAAATAGGATAGCCGAGATATATTAAAATGAACTTATTGATGCGTTTTAGCGTATGATGTACATAAGACAATGTATGTTCCAATGCTACGTCTTCAGAAGATACTTAACAGTACGACCAGTGTTTTCGACTCTCCCCTGGATGCTAGTCCATTTCAGGGTCACCCCCTCCCCCTCCCCCTCCCCCAGCAGTTAATACACCGGTTCCCATGTATCATCACCCGACTGAAGAGAGGCATAGTAAAGGTTAAGTGTCTTGCCCAAGAACATAACGCAGTGCCCTTACAAGAGCAATTTTTTGGGCCCAGTGCATGCTAACCCGGCATAAGGTATATTTTTTGGTCCAGCGCATACCGTGACAATTTGTCCACCACGCCCCCATGCGTCTCTATACAATAGTGACAGGGTTCGCACTCACCTTGAAAGTCCTTGAAAATCCTTGAGTGTCATAAAAAAAATTCACGACCTTAAAAGTCCTTGAAAATTGCAGACAGTGCTGGAAAGCCCTTGAATTCACTAAATTCACCCCATTTTTCAGTCTGTTTTTGTGTCTACCCCATTTTTCAGCCTCTTTTTGAAATAGAGTAAAATCGGGGCGAAGAGTTGATATGCCGGGTATACGATATAGCGCTTAGTGTGTTAAATTCACAAAATTCACCCCATTTTTTAGTATCTTTTTGAAATACAGTAAAATCGAGGTGAATAGTTGGTTAGCCAGGTATAGGACATAGCGCTTAGTATGTTAAATTCACAAAATCCACCCCATTTTTTAGTTTCTTTTTGAAATACAGTAAAATCGAGGTGAATAGTTGGTTAGCCAGGTATAGAACATAGCGCTTAGTATGTTAAATTTACAAAATTCACCCCATTTTTTAGTTTCTTTTTGAAATACAGTAAAATCGGGGTGAAGAGTTGGTATGCCGGGTATAGTACATAGCGCTTAGTATGTTAAATTTACAAAATTCACCCCTTTTTTTAGTTTCCCTTTGAAATACAGTAAAATCGGGGTGAAGAGCTGATATGCCGGGTATAGGATATAGCGCTTAGTATGTTAAATTTACAAAATTCATCCCATTTTTTAGTTTCCCTTTGAAATACAGTAAAATCGGGGTGAAGAGCTGGTATGCCGGGTATAGGACAAAGCGCTTAGTATGTTAAATTTACAAAATTCACCCCATTTTTTAGTTTCTTTCTGAAATACAGTAAAATCGGGGTGAAGAGTTGATATGCCGGGTATAGGACATAGCGCTTAGTATGTTAAATTTACAAAATTCACCCCATTTTTTGGTTTCTTTTTGAAATACAGTAAAATCGGGGTGAAGAGTTGATATGCCGGGTATAGGATATAGCGCTTAGTATGTTAAATTTACAAAATTCACCCCATTTTTTAGTTTCTTTCTGAAATACAGTAAAATCGGGGTGAAGAGCTGATATGCCGGGTATAGGACATAGCGCTTAGTATGTTTAATTCACAAAATTCACCCCATTTTTTCGTTTCTTTTTGAAATACAGTAAAATCAAGGTGAATAGTTTGTTAGCCAGGTATAGGACATAGCGCTTAGTATGTTAAATTCACAAAATTCACCCCATTTTTTAGTTTCTCCTTTGAAATACAGTAAAAGCGGGGTGAAGAGTTGATATTCCGGGTATAGGATATAGCGCTTAGTATGTTAAATTCACAAAATTCACCCCATTTTTTAGTTTCTCTTTGAAATACAGTAAAATCGGGATGAAGAGTTGAAATGCCGGGTATAGGACAAAGCGCTTAATATGTTAAATTCACAAAATTCATCCCATTTTTTAGTTTCTCTTTGAAATACAGTAAAATCGGGGTGAAGAGTTGATATTCCGGGTATAGGACATAGCGCTTAGTATGTTAAATTCACAAAATTCACCCCATTTTTTAGTTTCTCCTTTGAAATACAGTAAAAGCGGGGTGAAGAGTTGATATTCCGGGTATAGGATATAGCGCTTAGTATGTTAAATTCACAAATTCACCCCATTTTTTAGTTTCTCTTTGAAATACGGTAAAATCGGGGTGAAGAGTTGATATGCCGGGTACAGGATAAAGCGCTTAATATGTTAAATTTACAAAATTCACCCCATTTCTTAGTTTCCCTTTCAAATACAGTAAAATCGGGGTGAAGAGTTGATATGCCGGGTATAGGACAAAGCGCTTAATATGTTAAATTTACAAAATTCACCCCATTTTTTAGTTTCCCTTTGAAATACAGTAAAATCGGGGTGAAGAGCTGATATGCCGGGTATAGGATATAGCGCCTATTATGTTAAATTTACAAAATTCACCCCGTTTTTCAGTCCCTTGAGGAAACTTGGTTTGAGAAATCGAGAAGTTCGAGAAATTGGCCATTTCAAAGACGAGCGGGTACGAACATATTTTTTCTTGGTACCAACCTTCAGTATCGATTTGATTGAAAACGAGGCATGTCATCGGGAAGCCTTCCCGAGACAACTTCTCGCGTGCCGAGTTTAACATAATTGCTAGAATATAGGTTTTCAAGGGCAAATTTATATTGTTAACATAAAATTTAACTCAGCAAAGGTAACAGTAGCGGAGTAAACGAAAGGAACTTAAAGGAAGGAGAAATGAGGATTTGAATATTTAAACGAGCTCTAAGTAATTATGCAAGATCGACTTTGACTCGGTCAGTAAGAACAACTCTTTTCATATAAACGCTCTGTAAAGATGGTTTGGTATGGAGGGTAACCCTCCTACCAGGGACAACTCTCCTTCATATAAACAGGGCCTAACGCTGCTTGCAGTGTCTTATTCACAAATATTAGCTAAAAAATTCTCACTCTTTGACTCGTTATCCGAAAAACGTTGTTAACATTTGTCACATGATTGATTACAGTCATTTTTGCTGCACATTGGACTTCAAAGAAAGACATTATATCCCCATACGAGTGCATTGTTAAGCTAAGCAAGCAGGAATTAAGTCAGCTTGGGAACATGATAAAAATGCATGGAGTGTTCTTAAAAATTCCCAAGTACTTATACAACACAACAATACAGGAGGACAAGTTTTTATTTCTTTTATATAATGTTAAAGAAATTGTGCGCGCTACAACTTGTGACCAATCATAGAGTACGCAATTTGTCGATGATTTTACGTTGGTACTAAATTATAGTTGCACTGCGTTGTTAGGTATTACTTTCTCAAGCATCATATTTCCCACGATTTCAAGTCGAATTCTGTAAATGTTATCAGTGAACCAAGACAAAAACAGTACATAGGAACATTTGTTTAATGCTCCAGAAATGAGAATGTTGTCTAGCCTTAGATCATATACAGACTTGTCAAAACTACGGTACTTATTACAAATAGTCAGTAATCCTTGTCCGAATACTTAATATAAATAGTCACACTTCAACATCACTATCATTGTCATCATCTTCATCACTTTCAAACTCTTCGCCTGCATTCCAGAAATCGAGTACATTGACTTCCTGGACATTTTGACAGCTACTATAATTACAGGAAGATGAAAAAAAAAAACAGTAATGGCAATAACACAATGAAGGTGCTGTAAAAAAAAATGATCAATTTTTAATGATTAATTTTATTGATCAAATTATTCATCCATTAATAATAAGATCAGTCAATAGCCACAACAAACATTATTTTAGAATGTAATGAATAATTCACAGAAATAAGAAAAAGAAGAGACAATTTAATGCAGAGATTAAAAAAGACACACCTTGTTAGGTTCATTTCTACTTGAAGGATAGGCAGCCATGAAGTTATCCACATTTTCTTGATTGTGAAAAAACATGTTTTCACTGAGTGGGGGTCGATAACTTCCACCAAAAGACTTTTTTCTAGGCAGCCCAAAACAGGCATCCAGAGACAAGAATATTCTACCATTTTCCTGTTGACAATTATTGGACAATAAATTTGTTAAGTATAACATTACATTTTGTAGACAAAAGGATTTAAGGTGTTGTAATTATACAACCTGCATAACAAGGTCATAAATTATCTAAACAGGTCTTTGTTATTTATAAATTGTTATTTGTCCTTTTTTGTGAACACTAATAAAATTGATAGTGGGTAATAATTATATATATATGAAACAAACAGCAACTATATATGTGTGTGGAAGCACTTCACCTAAACATCTGATAATATAGCATATTTGCAAGAGTGTTAGCCTTTAAATTTTGTGCATTTGCAAACTACTGGAATTGTTGGACTGAATATATATTACAAACCAAATGAACAGAGAACTAAAAATGCACCACAACATAACATTTAATCTCTATATTGAAAACTACTTTAATTAATCTGAATTTAGTTCTTTGAAAATGGCAGCAGAGGTTTTCAAAGTTTTACCTTGGGACAAGCAGGACAAACTGGACACCTGAGTGGCAAACCTCATTTTCAGTAAAACACTGGAGAGCCTTTACATGATACCTGTTGTAAAGAGACATACCTTTAATGTGCACAGTGTTTACACTAATAAGCATTTTAAACTAATAAAAGCATCTATCGAGTTCAAATTACCAAACCATATGGTATTTTTTGAACCAGCATTAATGACAATAGATAATTATTTGTTGCACTATCGTGGCCTAAGAATTAAATCAGATATTTGAGTAATTTCTTCTTTCACTTGTAGTCTTATATTTTCTGGAAAATACTTTTAATTATATGTAAAACTCAATCAAAAGGGATATTGGTTGTTTTTATTCCTTTTCACACAACAAAGTAACAAGAATTATCTCTGTATTAAATAATAATTTTTTAACATAACCACTTAAATAAAAACTCTGCAAATCAGTTTGAGTCTGGAAGTTTAGAACTTGCAGAAGGAATTGGATTCTAAAAAAAAAAATTGAAGTACACCGGGTGTCACCAAATGCACTGAATACAGGAGCTCACCTCAAGAGACTTTGCATGGTTTTACAACCTAAACTGTGTTGATCACAAGGTATTTCTAACTTTTAACTTGACCAAATTTCTATGGTCTTCATTACCATCTACCGAGGTATCAGTTGATGCTTTGTGTCAAATTTATAACACTTCATTCAGTTCTCTTTGTTTTAAACTGGTTATCTGCATATATCACCATAAATTACCATACATAGAAACAAAGGATAATAAAATTTAAACTAAGGATAAAGTTGATCCAAAACATTTAACTACAATCTAAGTTACTCATTAAAACACTTCTAAAGGTCTTATACACATAAAACTGGGATGTTGCAAGATAACTGTTTGCTGGAAGTTCTAAATTCACAAACATTAATTGTTAAGCCACCTGAATTCCTCAAAGCTGTCAATAAATTGGTCATATATCTTCCTTTTCTGCAATTAAAACAATAAATAACAAATATAACAATTTGCTACATCTGTTCTATTGTAAATCTATCACGAATGCTATTCTCTGATTGGCTGCCCTACCCACTATCTATTCTGTGATAGATAGTGAGTAGTAATCAGTTTGAGTCTAGAAGTTTAGAACTTGCAGAAGGAACTGGATTCTATTCTGCAGTATACAGTACTGTACACTCACCATTATCATAACATTGTGTAGTTTGCAATATTTCATTTGGTGGTATTTTTTGTCTTCCAAATATTTGTTAGCTGGGAAAGTTCTCATAAGCGGACATCTAGGCTACACCTCTGGTGGTGGCCGCTTATGAGAACAGTTCTTGTAAGGTGGCCAGCTCCAGTTACAGACACTTTTAACGTGTCCCGAGGGTGTACATGTATGAGAGCTTCAACTGTATTTTCATTTGTTTAGTTTCAGTATCTATGAAGGAGATCATGATAAAGTTTTGGCTAGGTCATGAAGATTTATACTAAAGCAATAATATATTATGATCTCATGATTTCTATATTATTTGTGTGATGGTTTATTTGGTTTTGCCCTCAATAATTCAGGGTCGGCCAGCGGGGGACAGTGGTATACCAGTATACCCGAAAAAGATCTGCCAAAATACCCCAAAACACCCAAGATTTCTCCCAATATACCTAAAATTAATCAAAGCGTTATATAGTCTACTATATACCCGAAATTAGTAGTATACCCATCTTTCAGCTGAAATATACCATATACCCGAATTAAAAAAGCCCCTTAATACCATATACCCAAAAACCCTGGCCGACCCTGATAGCTATCACATGATGGAGTCGTTTACAACTAAACCTATAACGAACCTTTATGAGAGGGTGGGAGTAGAAGTCTGAGGCCTTCACAAGATCAAAAATGGAAACTTGGCATTCCATCACAAGTGCCAGGGTAAATTCCATCAGACTTGTGGTGAATGCCAAGGTTGGTTCCACTGGCGTAGCAGGCCACAAACCTTGAAACAGAAAACTCTCTGCCACACTAAAACAAGTGCAACAGAGAATCTTCAATAGATGCTGACCACCTTCAGAAAAAAATATTCAACAAGGAAGAACATTGCTGACTTTATATCGATATTTTAATAACCTTAGAATTAAGCTCACCAAAACAATATAAATGTTTACAATATATTAAATAACTGCAAAAAGTGAATACCAGGACTACATTAACATGAACAACAATCATGGTTTGGTCTTTAGGGATAGCTTTACTTCTTTCATCTATAACCGTTATTTCCCTTGTGTAGGAAAATGAGCAAGAATGATAGGGATTACTCAATGTCCAGTCAGGAACAGTGTGCAATTTCCAAACACCGTCCTGAAAAGTTCAGTATAAAAAAAAGACAAGCTTAATAAATTTCTTAAACCCGGGTTACTCTTCTAGGCAAAAAACAAAATTGATAATTATAAAGGTCATGCATACCTGTATTATTTCTGGGTGATGAAAATGATGTTTGGTCTGATGCTGGTGATTACAGCAATCAAGGCAGAAGTATGCCGTAAAGCTACAATCCCTGCATCGACTTTCCACCGTTTTACCACAATTACATTGATGGGGCACGAAACCTTCCATTTCAACAGAGAACTTCAGCAATGTGGATCGCAAGGATTCCCAGTTTTTGTGGAGCCTTTCCTTGCGCATTTTGTAGGAGCTGGTGGAGGAAGTGGGCACCACATCATCGTCGGAATCTGGCGGGTCACCATCACACAAAGCGCACGGATCTTCCTCTTCTTCACCTTGTTCCACATCTTCCACACTACGATGTTGCTCTTTTTCCAGAGGCAGAGTAGAAGGAAGTTGGACGGTGGATTTCCGGGTTTTATTTGATCTGTCTACCACTTTAAAGGAGGAAAATCCTTTCCTCTTACCCGGCCCTAAAACCATTCCCATCAAAATCCAATATGGCGTCTCTTATGGGCAATTTAGTTACTCATTCACCCCTCCCCCAGGTCTAGATTTGTCAATAGGTCTATCCCGATTACAATGCATTAATTTACTGGTTACAACGTCATTACAAGTCCAGTAGTTACTGGGTTACAACGTGAGGAACGGCGACGTGAACTACCCGTTGCATTACCGCTGTACAAACGCAGGCGTCATTAACCTTAACGACCGAAATTGAAAGATTGTTTATATCGACTGATATAAATACAGTTCTTACTTAGTCCCGGTACGTGAAGTAAAGATGCCAGCCAAAAAGAAAGGTAAAAAGAAGGCAAAAGGAAGTAGCAGAGGTGAAAAGGAAGAGGAAGAAGGAGGAGGAAAGCCTGAACCTACGGGAAAAGAGCAAGAACTGAGAAGAGAGTGAGTAAGCTTTCTCACTCAGCCTTATTTTTATGGGAAACGTGTTACAGCAATGTATAAAGAAAGCGTTATATACTTAGAAAAAGAAAAGTAGTGATTTTTCAGGCAATTAAAACCACCGGTTCAAATAAGCCTTTGTTCTTATCCATGTTATGTCTGTCAGTATGATATCCTGGACAATATTATGCGTCTCTAGCTAAATTGTGAAATTGCAAGGACTAGATAATGGATTGAAGGTTGTGCTGCAAATATACTATGATTCTCGTGGCAAAGGGGAGATATTTATCATACTATGTCTGTACTTCAGTTTTGAGTAAACTGGGTCAACTAATTATGTTTTCTTAATCTGTAGACTGGAAGTTTTAACAGAAAAATTATCAAATCTTAAGCGAGAGGTTGAAGGACTGTATCTTTTCGAATGGGCAAGGTTTTCTTTGTTATGATCGGATGATTGAATATTTTATTTATGACCATTCACCGCCCATTCACATGATTTCGCTGTATTTGAATCTGTTATCGTAACTGCATGCACTAGACCTGGTCATGTTGGGTTTCGCTCCCATGATGCAGTACGTAAACGAGTGTGTTTCTTTGGTTTTTAGACTAGATCTTTTTTACTAACCTCAACAAGACGAGACTGTAGCCTGTAATGTACGAACCATTTGTGATTGTAAGGATTACTAAGACTGATGGAAACCATGCTTCAAAGCTTCTAAGTCCCTTGCACTACTCATAATAATGTGCACTTTTATCATAAAAAGTTTTGCCATACTTATCTTGAATTTACACAAAGCTTGTAAGGAAATTTTTGGGTTTCAGATCTGTAGAAAAGGGTTCTTAGTAGCTAACTGATTCAGAGTGGGGTCCAAATATTGTATGATAAAGAGCCCGAAATTAATCGATATTCACAGCTTGTCCTTGGAGAAAAACACAAAAATGAAACACTTTCAATTATCATCAGTTCATGAAAACTATTCTTCTATAAAAAGCAATGTTGCTTTAACTAATAAGGCATATCCTTCTCTGTAGTCTGCATATTCACAATAGGTATTTTAATTTAATTAAAATTACATTTTCTCAGCTGAGGGTGTTAGATGAAGACATTGACAAATTTAATTTTGATATAGGTATGTTGAAGTATACAAATCATAGCATCCCCTAGGGTCCATAAATACGTTACTAGGAAAGCTAGCAGATGTATATGTTTTTTTTAACAATCCTCTTTTTTAAGTTATTTACCAATCATTAAGTGTTATAAGCAAAAGATTCTCTATTGGTACTGGTACCCTTGGTCTTGCCTCATAATGAGAATTCTGGAGATACTTTTGAATGCGAGAACAATAGATCTTTAAGCTACACTTTTTTGTGTTGAGAACTGGAGAATCTTTCAGGAAAAATTTCAATGACAGTTGAAATATTAGCAAAATAAAGTTTCTTAACACTTAAATCAGACGGAAGGAAAACGAATGGCTCCAGGAAGAGGCTCAACAAACTCGACTGGAAAGTGTGAGTAAAATAGATGTGATTGTTTAAAATGCTCAACTGGCAGATATGATTGTGTAAACATGGTTTTCATGTGAAGGTAGTTGCTCAGGTGGAAGGTGTTTTTTTCATCATATACATGATGAAATAACATTTGCTTCTGTACCAGTACATGTTAGTCCTATTTTCAGAGATTGGACATTTTTTGACATGGATCATTACTAAGTTTTGTTCTACCTAAAATTACTGCTTTGGTGTCTTTAATTCTGTACCAATTTAATGCTACCACTAACAACTGAAATAAGTCTTGTTTGAATGTAAAGCATGAGTACATGTCCTACATGGCTAAAAAGACACAGAAGAGACAAACAACAATAATATCACTGAGTGACAGCAATCAGCAAGAATTGGAGAACATCAAGCAGCAGAGAGAGCAGATGTTAAATGAATATCAAGAGAAGAAACAAGGTACAACTTTCTACTTAGAGCTCACACGCTTCAGTGAGATATAATGTCAGTGATTGTTACTTTGATCACCTGAGAAAGAATCATTGTCAGGTTTTGTAAGAGTTGTTGGTAAGTTGAAATTACACCAAAAATATATACATGTTGTATGAAGCTCAATGAAACTGAACAGCCACCTTTACTAGCTGCTATGATTTACTGGTACTGTAGATAAGACACACCAAGATGTATATATATATATATGTACATACCGTAATTATGTACACCATGTGCTGCCAGGGTTTCCAAATAGTCTGATTACTGCAACATGTTTAGATTTTTAATTCTTTCCAGCCAATTGGTTCACAAGATTCATTTGGGAGGTTAGAACTGTTCTGTTTAAACAAACTCTGGTTTACTCATCTAAAATCTATTATATAATAATTTTACCCTCATGACAAAGGGTATAATTATAACCTCCCACATGAATCTTGTGATCTGAATTATGTGGGAATTACATAAGCTGATTTCATCCATTGGGATTTTGCCTTACAAGAGTTGGTGTTGTAGACACAATTCCCATGGGAAATGAAACTTGGTTCTAAGAGGTGGCCAATCTTTGAGACCCTGTTGGCATCCTTGAAATTAATCAAACTCCATTTTAAAAAAATCAGATAAATGTTATTGAACACATTGTCACACAAAAGTTTCCTCACAATATTATAATGTGAGCAACAAGGTGCCACAGATGCAGTTTGAACTGTTTTTATTGTGCAAATTTTTCTATAAGTGTTTTCAGATGATTACTGATAACTCATTTGTTCAAGGTTTCTTAACTGGATACCTGATTCCTGATCAGTGTCACACAGGGGTGCAGATGCCATAAATGTGTACCCATAAATGTGTACAGGGAGGGAATTTCCTTGGGGAGAGCGACTAAGTTAACTATATCCATAGCACAGTGACAACAATTGGTGAGTTTCTTATCACAGCTTTGAAGCAACTGATGCTTGAGAAAGAGGCTGAACTTGCCCTGACAAATAATGAACTGGCTGAATTGGAAGAGTATCAGGTAATAGTCTGTTATGCAGTAACTCAACAACTAATTGCTACTGATGCTTGAAAAACATCATGCATTAAATAGAATGTTATAATAAAACAATACAATTTCTGTCTGCACATAAATATGCTCTAGGCCTGAGGCACAATCAGGGAAGGGCCCAAAATATATTTATGCCTAAGAACATAAACTGTATTTCTATTTTTTTATTCTTTGGAGGGCAACAAAAAATGACAACAAAAAATGATAAAAAAATAGTCTCAACAATCACACCTATGTATGTGCAAGCTAATATACATTTTACAGTGCCAAATTCTCCATTTTTGCATGCAAAATGGACCACAATTGCGGAGAAAGTGATAATAATTGGAAAGCTTCCACCCTGCACTAGCATTACTTTGTAAAACTTTGGGAATTATTATTTTGTCAAATTTTGGGGCAATGTAAGCAAAGGATTGTGTTTTTTGGGAGCAGTTAGATGGACAATGAATGTGAGCTCCAGCTTTGCCATGTATCAATTTTATGAGATCAAATCTTCTCTAATTAAGTTGAACTCTAACAGTATTTGGTGTTGGTCTATTTTTTTTTTTTTGTATTTATATTCTGATTAACCTCAAATTGTGCAACACCAGGAAATAAAAATTTCTAAACCAAGGTAAATCTTGAACAAGACATATATAGTTGTAGTTTATGCTCACTCTCATTATTGCAATTGATGAAAAAAATTTCCTGTATATACAAAGACTCTTCAGCGTGATCAAAAGGCAGAGATTGCACATCTGGAGCAGGAAGTTCACATGATGAGAGGAAAACACTCAGAAGCAATACAAAAGCTTAAATCACAGTTTTTACGAGAGAAAAGAAGCTATCAAAGGGAATCAGATGATAAAATTCAAGAAATGGCACAACAAGCCTCACAGGTTAGAGAACCACAGCAAGTGTGCCATAGTTACTTTAAAAGGATTTTTTTCCTCTTTTGTTTACCAGCAGGTTGGTCTTATCTGATGGCGAATTCAATGTTGTACTGACAGATTTAATCAAAAGTGATCCTCCAAAAATGGAACAAAACTTAGTTAAAAATCAGCACCCACTTTGAACCTAGGGTTAAATGACTGTCAAGGAAAAGAAGTTTGTCCTTTTTAAATTTTAAGTTATCAGTGGAACTTAAATTCTTTTAGAAAGGCTATGATGCTTCAAATTCATGTGCATTGATAACTGAAAGTTATTCTTTGCCTGCATGAGATTTTTGCAATCTTAAGCATGCTGTTCCAAGCTGTAAAGGGAATGGACTAAAATTTGACTTCATGATTCCTAAGTCATCAAAAGAAGCAGTGAAATAATTCCAGGTCATCACAGCTGGATAACAATTACATATATATATCAAGTGTTTAATACTTTTTTTGTTTTTGACTTTTTTCCATGTTAAGGAGGCAAAACAGTGTTTAGATGAGCACACGCACAGGATCAAAGACGAAAACCGATTGTTGCGGAAAGAACTGTTACAGCTAATCAGAAGAACACGGGCCCTTCATGAACATCGCCAAGAACTTGAAAAACAACATAAAACACTTTTGCGTGAAGTACAATACAGTAGAGACCTGAAGAAACTCAGGGGTTCAAGGCAAAACAGGCTTCACCAGAACTTTGGAATAAGTACAGAACAGGGTCCACAATAAGAGCATAATTGACCATAAAAGGACAAACATGTTCTGTCCATTTTGTGGTTGGGACCAGGTAGAAAATGAGTTGAGAACACCACTTCAAAACTTATTTATTCCCTTGTGAAATGTTTTTGCAGTTTGTTTTGGGTTGTAGTGACCATTTTTGGAAAAGATCCTTGTTTCAATGAAAAGTTTGGAAAATCATGTGACAAACTTACATTGAAAATGTTACTTACTGCATTAAAGATGTCATGATTTTTGCTCATAATAAACCTAATAAACCTAGGGTACAAGTACTGCTTGACTGCAATGAAAATCGTTCAAACTAATTGGATTGTAAAGAATCTAGTGATTTGTCAGCAGGTAAGTGAAACACTCAATGGCCCCCATTTGATAAATAATGATAATTGAACTAAGTGGAAACTGTAAGTATGATTTCAGACCAAACTTGCTTGACATGTTGTTTATTTGCTGCTTTATTACATCCATTTTCAAACTGAGAAATTTAATTGTCCAGATACACAATTTTAGTCAACATGAATATTTTAATTACCCAGTACTGGGCTGGTTTTATCAAGAGCAGAATTTCTCTACTTTGTCCTTCTCCTTGCTGCAAGTTTATTGGCCTTGACATCTGATTTATTGTTTCACTTGATTGCTCTACTCTTATTACTTGGGAAAAAAAATTTGATTCAGAGCAAAATTATTATGCGATTTAAGAATCATCACAATGCTGAGAGCTAATCATATTGCAAGGATTAAAAGTGATATAAAAATGGACCTAATGGAGGTAAGTAAATCAGAGTAGAAATTTTTGGAAGGTGATACTTCAATTATTTATTTTTCATCTAAGCAAAATCATTTGCAACTTTTATCCTTGAACATTGACAACATTTAAGATTTTAATGTCAATGCCTGCAACCTATTCTAGTTGTGTCACACTATTGTCAATTTATTATTGGTCTGTTTTGGATGACACAATTCATGTTAGTAGTATTCTTGGCTGATTGTCTGCAGTTATAATTTAATATTGCAAGGGAAACATGCTATCACACGATGGAAATCAGCCACATGGAAGATCTATGGTGTCAAATAATAATAATAACTATAAAAAACAAAATAGGAAAAAGAATTTTAAAAACAAGTGTGCCCAGTTTGGCTATACCTGGATGATGAAGTAAACAACCTTAGGTTTTAGATAACTTTTCCCATAAGTGACCACTGCAAGGACATATCCAAACAAAAGAGCCTCCTAGCAGGCTGAACAGAAGGCAGTAATGGATCATGTACGGGGGAAGTAGATTGCCACTATCTGGCTTATATTAAAACTTCTGCTTTACAGATTCAGTTTTGGTGGTGTGTTATACACCTATGTTGTTGCATGTTCCTGGGCCTTCCCTTAAGTGTGGTGCATGATGAAGTTTCACCAGGTATAAGTGGTTACCATCCTCTATGTTGCCTTTGAATGTTTGAGCACTTTTTCTTTGACCTTCTTTTTCTTGGGTGTCTCCTGACTTTCATCATTGGTTGTGGTCCTTTTTCTTTTAGTCAAAGTTCTGTTGTTGAACATTTCAGGGGCATACCTTTGTCCCACAACATGAGTCCAAAGGCACAGCTCAATCTTATGTTCATTCCACTCTCCTTTGGGGTCTGACAAAAGAAAAAGTTATTTTGTCAATACTGCTTCATAACCTTGGCTTTTGCTTCTTTTGGTAGTAAGTATCATTGCTTCCTTGAAATAATGCAAACCTGATGCAAATCCCTGACTACTTACTGCTCTATCCCCAGGCAGAAAATAGGACCAAAAACCTAACTCTAACTCTAGGCCATTTGCCCACTTTTTGCCAACCTTGTTCCATAAGAAGAATTGAATTAAGGCTTAAGTAGTGACACTGTAACTGTTTTAATGATCTACTGTTGTTGTGCCAATCTGGGAAAAGAAGCCTGCGATTCTAATAATCATTATAAGGTTGTTTGGGATGTAAGCCACAACTTATAAACATCATAATTAAGCATAAATGTCTGTGGGTTATTTAGTGTTTCACTATACGGTAAGCTGCAGTTAGTGACTTGAAGTAACAGGTGTACTTACCCTTTTTCAATAAGTTTTTAAGGCAACTTCTTATTTTGTCAAGATATTGGAGATAGAACTTGAGTGTGTAATCAATTTTTCCAAAGCCTGGTATGGCTTGAATTGCTTCATCTGCCATGAATGGTACTTTGTGACAACCAGCGCATAAGATTGCTAGATATATTAATTATGAAAAAAGTTAAAATCAACATTCCAAAATATTCATATGATTTTTTTTCTCCTTGTATGATAGATAGTGTAGAGAGAAATGTTACACACAGGTTAAGACATATGAATTACATGTAGTTAACTACAAGTTAAAGAAATATTTAACAAATAAAGAAGCCTTGACTGTGCTCAGTTCTGTTGTAAAGCACATGTAGGGAGTGGCTCCCTTCACCTTGTGTAAGTGCTTTACAACAGAATGAGCACAGTCAGGGCTTCTTTACTTGTTTTATAGTAAAGAATCCTTCAAATTCCCCATGCATTACTTACTACTTTCAAAACAAGTTTTTCTTTTCAAAGCAAACAGAAATGTTGCCAGCATGATCTACACTCATAAAACAATAAGCCAATCAGAATCCTTGTCAGAATGGTTCATATAGTCTGATTGGTTGAATTTCAAAAATCAAAGTTCATAATTTGCAATAGTTCACAAACTGAAATAGTTTGGCAGGTTGAATTCAACACTTTTGCTTGAAGTTTTTCCAGTCTCTAATACAGAATCTGAAAGTTAAATTTTCAGTGAAATCCTGCCAAAATTAGGAAACAATTAGGAAACAAATTTCTCAAGGCATATGCTTTATGAATGAATGAATGAAACCAGAATTCACAGGAACATGAAGATTGCTCAGGATGACAACGCCGTAAAATTCAGCTGCAGTGATTAATGTGGCCTTCCACTCAACGCATTGGAAAGGATATCAGAGCAAGCTCTTAGCTGTTTACTCTAAGGATGGTTGATGTAATTTCTGACACTTACTTCACTGTGATGATCAGAGATTACCATGATAAGCCAGCCACGATGGACCTCTGCATGATCTCTGACGCCATCATGATTTATATGAATTGCGACAGTTGTGCCAGCTTGGTTATATTTTTCATCATATACTACATGAGTGTTAGCTGTGTTTGAGTTTTATTACTGTATGTAAGCTTACAATCTAACTACGCATGAAAACCTCCAAAACTTGTACAGTCCATTTTGTATCCTTGTAGAGGATTTTTGTCTCTGTTCACATTACAATAACATTAATTTCAGTGCTTGGCATGTTTACAAGCCTTTATTTGGTTTTGTGTTGCTACTTGCCCACTCACTTGCTCTGAAATTTCACTTTCAATTTACAAAGAAACACTATAGAGAAGGCCAAGTAATTGGTCAGACATAGTATTAATTGGCACATTGGGTGACAGCTTTAGCTTGGCTGTGTGTTTTATACTCTGATGGAACATGCTCTTTCAACCAATGACAGTACACACTATACCTGAACTTTTTCATGAAATAAGTTAACTTTCATTAAAGCTAGATTAAACCTGCGCATACAATTAGGCAACAATTTGATTAAGCTACACATAATATCTTTTATGGTTAGACAGAGAAACATAAGAGAAAAATCAAAACAAGGTAAAACCAAAACAGTGGCTAGTGAAAATTCACCAGTTAATTGGTCAGATGATACTTTTACTATTGTATGGCTGACTCTCTGGACAGGCAAAATGGAGTTCTGGTTGGTTCCTGACCATTTGACATTACCATTCCAAAGCTGGCTTACTTTGTTTAAATTCTACAGGCGTGTTTCACAAGAAGAATGACCAGTTTTCTGGCAGGTTTAAAAGCAACAGATAAATCTTGAATAAAGTCAAAACAAAGACATCCTGGATGAGCTTTCAGAATTTACTTTTCAAGAATGTAATTTATTTATTGACCAAACTTGCTTGGATGAATGTTTTCTTCACCTCAATAGTTCTTGACCTTCAAAAAGACACTTTACGATATATTCAACATATTGTCATCAATAAACACATGTTGCTAAGGTGCCTGAGAAGCCCTGTTTTCACTGACCTGAAGCTGTTGCTGGTCCAACAGCTTTCAATGTTGTTAGTTCTGTGATGGCCAATTTCACATCAGGTAAACACTTGAAAGCATTGCATGTCACCTCCTTGACAGCTTCACTGGTGTTTGTCTGTACAAGCTGAGTCAGGCGGGGCCTGAACTTCCCACGCTGTAAAAGAACAATAGCTTACTTAATATTCTTTGATCAATATGACTTCATATGACTAAAATGAATCTGTACATTCATTGTTGACCAAGTGACAATCTCATATGAAATATTAAGAAGGGTTTTACACATAAGCTGGCAGACACTAAACCCTGTAGGATTTCAAAAGCACCCCAATTATATCAAGATCTCTACATCTCTCAACTTTCCCAGATTATCTTTATGTACATGTATCTTTCAAATGTAAAATGATTCTCCTGGTTTCTAATACAGTTGCCTACATCTCACATAGAGAAACAATTTTGGCTTTTCTTTTTGTTCTGTTTATTTGTTTTGCTTTATTTTGTTTTTGTTTTTTTTTCATTAGAGTAGGAAAATCAATTCAACTGGAGATAAAATTGGTTTTCCTGTTCAGGAATAGTTGTATTTTTTGAAATGTCCTTTGATTCTTGAGAATGTGACAATGTACAGTTTACAACAGTAGACTGGAAGCCAACAATAAAAAATAAAACTTAGGGGTGGAGGTTTGGAATGTGATGCAAAATTGATAAGCATGTCCACACTTCAGATTCCCTTTAGCAATACTAGACAGAACTAAGTCGTCTCTCATAACTGAACCATCCTTTTTTAATAGCAGTTTTAAGAATAGCTTACTGTTAATTTCCACTCCATAAGCTTTGTGAGTTCTTCCAGTGTTATATATTTTTCTGATCTCTTGTTTATTTCTTGAGGTAACTGGTTTTGAAACCTGCATGTGTACATTTCAAAGTGCCATTAAAAACAATTGGCTTGTTATGAACTAAACAAAAACATATTCCAAAATTTACCATAAACTTAAGCAGCACAATGTTTAAATTATCAGGTTCATAATCCCACTATTGTGGGATTCAAGCAGAGAGGAAGGGAGCTAAAGGGAATTTTACATACATGTAAGTTTAACCATCACAAAACGTATTTAATGTATAAAAACACGTTTACAGCAAAGGAGGATCTTGAACCATGCTTAACCTACATTCAACCTCTCCCATTTAAAATTGTACCTTTCTCTGCATGAAAATGTTCGATTCCTCGCCAACTACAATAATTATGATTTCACGAAGACCTCCTGCGCACTCACCAGTTGTCAAGATCCAACAGCTTCTTTGCTTTATCCTCCTTTCCTTTTTCGGCTCTAAGTTTTAACATCTTTCCGTATAGCTGAAATGTTACCTTCCATGGTTCAACTTCACTTGCTTCGAACAAGTTGGTCGCCATTTTGCAAAACTTGGTTCTTTCCCGCCAAATCAGTTGTAGACCCAGGCCTTAGCAGATTCCGACCGATCGGTTTGATCGATACAGTGGATGATTACATGATTTCTGACCAAAATTGTACGACACGAAGTTCAATTACCACTTAAATAATATTTATGAATAATTATAAAATAATTCAAACAGTACGTGCGCTCTGATTGGCCATAAAACCATTTTACATGAGCGGTTGTAAACACGGTTTTCGTTCCTCTTTCATTAGTTATTTTATAAAAGAAATGTAAAATGGTTTCCGTGTTTAAATAGCCTGATGCTTATCTCGTGTTCTCCCAACCTCCCGCGTGTTTACATTAGGCTATGTAAACACGGACACCATTTTACATTTCTTCAATATGGCGCACCTGATTGGTTAAAAACGAGTATATTTTTACGTGTAACACGAATGCAAAGTTGTAACACGAGTGCAAATTACAATAAGCGCGCGCTGCCAAATTTCGTCCGTCATGACTTTCACTGATGCTTTTTTCATGTAAATTATTAACAAGAAACAACATGATTTCTCGTGCAATTTGGTGTAAATAATCGCGGGGAAATTGTTCAAAAACTACACGTTGCTCGCCCTATGGGCTCGTGCATTTTTGTTGTCTTCGACGAACTGAATCGTGCATATTAACAACAATTGCACCCAAAATTATGTTGTTATCTATATTAACACATCCATTTTGAAATCGCAAAGTTCAGTCGCTCAAATACAAGAATTTTTTTTACAAACAGTTCATTAATTCAGTAATGGGCTGGTTTGTAAAAAGTTGCTAAAGTTTTGTTTCATCTACCTCTAAAATGATATACATGAAAAAAAATTACGCGCTTCTGATTGACTGAAAACATGCATTCTCATGTTACACAAGTGCACACGAGTGCAAATTACAACTAGCGCACACGCTTTCAAAATTTCGTCCGTCTTGACCGTCTGTGACGTTTTTTTTCGGTTTTCATTTACATTGTTAACAAGTAATAACACGATTCCTCTTGCAATTTGGTGTACTAAGAACTGGTTAACTGCACTTGTCCTAAAGGCTCGTGCTACTTTGTTTTAATTGAAAAATTTAGTCGATTTACTCATACTTATTAACACCAAATAGCTCTCCAAATCATGTTATTACCTATACATATTATTGGTTTCTTGAAACAAGCTTAGAAATCTTATTGGTTATTGTGTCATAGGATAGGTTTCTCATTGGCATGGAATAGATGCGATTTAGAGCAGTAAATGGTGCGATTCGAGAGCCAATCAGATGGCAAGGATTACCAGTGGGTAAAGGTTACTTACCTACTTAAAGTCGCACCTCTTGGCGGGATGTGATGATGGGATGTGATTGTTGTCTTTGTTATCTCGATTCCCTGCACAGTTC